>NC_135996.1:5320684-5511532 GCF_053455715.1 Rhinoraja longicauda
CCCCTCTCCCCTCCCCGTTTCCACGCCGTGTCACTCGGATCGTCCGATCAATGGCCTCCCTTGCTCCCCACCTGCACAGATCCCTCGGGCTGGTGGGTTCGGCCGCATTCGAGGCAAGGAGGGTCTGCTGCCGGGAAACTACGTGGAGAAGATGTGAATGCGGGAATGGGAGGATATTCCTGGAGCAGGGGGTGGGTGAGGGGGGAAGGGAGAGGAAGACGGACCAACTCCGCAGGTACCAACTGCATCTCCCGAGGGTGGGAGTAGGGGGGGAAGAGTATCGGGGGCGGACAGTGAGTGGGGGGTCCCCAAGAGCAGCGACGGCCCCGGTGTCACGGATATTGGGTCCCCCCCGGTACGCCTGGGAATTGGTTCCCCCCCCCGCCCCAACACTTGCTCTAATGAACCGTAGCCCCGGTTGTTCTTTGGTGGCAGCACAGAACTGAAGATGGGGTCCTCACGCCAAAGATGGACGCCGTGCGCCGGAGGAACCGGGCGGCTCAGGCAGCATCTCTGGAGAACCTGGATAGATCGGCCTTCCTCTCCAGAGATGCTGCCTGACCCCCCGCCGAGTTACTCGAGCGCCCTGGGAATTGGTTACCCCCCACCCCTCAATCTCAAGATGCTCCAAAGACTTCCCCCGTTTGTTTTTTAGGCCGTTGATTCTAAAAAAACAAATGAAATGTTGTCGCTGTGTTGAACTCAAGTGTGTTCCTCCATTCTTCCCCCCCTCCCTCTCTCTCTCTGCCCGTCTACAACCTTGTCTCTCTCTCCATCTCCCACTCTCCACCCCTTCGCTTCCTTTCCTTTCCTCCCACCTCCTCTCCCTCTACCCTAGCCCCTCTCATGCTCTCCCCCTCCACCCCTTCCTTTCCACTCTCTCCCTCTACCCCCTTACAATAGACAATAGGGGCAGGAGGAGGCCATTCGGCCCTTCGAGCCCACACGCACCGCCATTCAATGTGATCATGGCTGATCATTCTCAATCAGTACCCCGTTCCTGCCTTTTCCCCATACCCCCTGACTCCGCTATCCTTAAGGGCTCTATCTAGCTCTCTCTTGAATGCATTCAGAGAATTGGCCTCCGCTGCCTTCTGAGGCAGAGAATTCCACAGATTCACAACTCTCTGACTGAAAAAGTTTTTCCTCATCTCAGTTCTAAATGGCCGACCCCTTATTCTTAAACTGTGTGGCCCCTTGTTCTGGACTGCCCCAATATTGGGAACATGTTTCCTGCCTCTAACGTGTCCAACCCCTTAATAATCTTATACGTTTCGATAAGATCCCCTCCCATCCTTCTAAATTCCAGTGTATACAAGCCTAGTCGCTCCAGTCTTTCAACATATGACAGTTGCGTTCTTCTAGAAACACGGGCCCCTGGCTCGACGTTTCCGAAACCCGAAACAGCGGGAGAAACCGGACGGGAGAAATATCATAATTGTGGTATTGATTTATTAACTTTCCGTTTCCCGCTCACCCCCCCCCCCCACCACATTTGCGAGGGTACATCTTATTCCGCGAGGGCCGATTTGCGTATCCCGAACAGCTGTAAAGCAGGGATGTGTGGGGGGGAAGGATCGACGGTATGAATCTCATCTCTACAACACCACCCACCCCAGATGATCGGTGTTTTATCTTTGGGGGGTGGGGTGGGGGGGGGGGAGATTCTATATTTGGGGAACAGCGGGAGGATTTAAAAATCTGTGGGGGTGGGGCCTTTGAAGTACCAGAGGCCTTTAGAGCTTGTGAAGGTGGTGTTGGAACCACTGACCCACTAACTGGTTGTCACCTTGGTGGGCCGGGTCGGTCTCCACACTTACGATACAGAGGACTAACTGATCTCCTGAGGGTGGAAAGCGAAGGGGAGGGAGGGGGGAGGGGGAGGGGGAGAGGGGGTTGTCGTTACAATTAAAATCGCTCTCTTGTGAAATAAACTTCTCGGTTGAAATAAAAGGTTTAAAATCAGCAATTGTAAACGGGCGAGGGAGAGCGAGGTGGGTCTTCAGACCACCCACGGCCCTCGACAACAGGCAATCAATGGGGAGGCCGAGTGGGGTGGGGGGAGATGGAGATTGGGGGGGAAGGGAGGTGGGGAGAGGGTGGGGAGAGGGAAGGGAGATGGGGAGAGGGAAGGAAGGGGGAGAGGGAAGGGAGGTGGGGAGAGGGAAGGGAGGTGGGGAGAGGGAAGGGAGGTGGGGAGAAGAAGTCGGGAAGGGAGTGGGGGAGAGGGAAGGGAGGTGGGGAGAAGAAGTCGGGAAGGGAGTGGGGGAGAGGGAAGGGAGGTGGGGAGAAGAAGTCGGGAAGGGAGGTGGGGAGAAGAAGTCGGGAAGGGAGGTGGGGAGAAGAAGTCGGGAAGGGAGGTGGGGAGAAGAAGTCGGGAAGGGAGGTGGGGAGAAGAAGTCGGGAAGGGAGGGTGGGAGGGAAGGGAGGGGGGAGAGGGGGAAACCCGTCTCTTAGAGTACACCCTTCTGCCAAGGGGCCATCGTGTCGTGGAAGCTCATCTGCCCCTCTCTACGGCTTGCTAGTGTTCTTAGAATTCGTCTCATACACGAAGGAGGGGGAGGGGGGGTGTATAACAGCGGCGGAGTCCTCTGGGGAGGTGAGACACCATATCGTCCTGTCCCCCCCTCCCTGCCCCGACCCCCCCCCCCCCTTGCCGTGGGCTTGCCGGCTCACAGGACGGTGCAGTCCCTGGACTTCTCCTCCCGGTCACGGTCACGGTCACGGTCACGGTCACGGTCGCGGTGCTGCCTGCGGTCGGAGCCGGGCCCCTGGCGGGCGGAGGCGGTCGGAGGCCGTGCGGACGCTGCTGCTGCCGCCTGCTGCAGTCGAGGAAGGAAAAGACCGCTGGTTAATTTTCAGTGGCGCGGCGGCGGTTCGGTTTCGTGATACATCGCGGCGACAGACCGGCGAGTCTGCGCCGACCGGCCGTCCCACACACACACACTCGATGTCTGCGTGTCAGAAGGAACTGCAGACGCTGGGGTAAACCAAAGGCAGACACATAGAAAATAGGTGCAGGAGTAGGCCATTCGGCCCTTCGAGCCTGTACGCACCGCCATTCAATATGATCATGGCTGATCATCCAACTCAGTATCCTGTACCTGCCTTCTCTCCATACCCCCTGATCCCTTTAGCCACAAGGGCCACATCTAACTCCCTCTTAAATATAGCCAATGAACTGGCCTCAACTACACTCTGTGGCAGAGAATTCCACAGATTCACCACTCTGTGTGAAAAAAAACTTCCTCATCTCGGTCCTAAAAGACTTCCCCCTTATCCTTAAACTGTGACCCCTGGTTCTGGACTTCCCCAACATCGGGAACAATCTTCCCGCATCTAGCCTGTCCAACCCCTTAAGAATTTTGTAAGTTTCTATAAGATCCCCCCTCAATCTTCTCAATTCCAGCGAGTACAAGCCGAGTCTATCCAGTCTTTCTTCATATGAAAGTCCTGCCATCCCAGGGATCAATCTGGTGAACCTTCTCTGTACTCCCTCGATGGCAAGAATGTCTTTCCTCAGATTAGGAGACCAAAACTGTACGCAATACTCCAGGTGTGGTCTCACCAATGCCCTGTACAACTGCAGCAGAACCTCCCTGCTCCTACATTGATGGTCTCCCAGTATCCACCTCACCTCACATCCGGAATCTTGGAATCATCCTTGATCAAACCCTCTCCTTCGACAAACACATCAAACACATCACAAAGACAGCCTTCTTCCACCTCAAAAACATTGCCCGTCTCCGTCCATCCCTCTCCTCCACAGCTGCAGAAACCCTCATCCACGCCTTCATCACCTCCCGTCTGGACTACTGCAACAGCCTCCTCTATGGCGCACCCTCAAAAATCATCAATAAACTTCAATACATTCAAAACACCGCTGCCCGTCTACTCACACACACCTCGATCCGTGACCATATCACCCCCGTCCTTTATAAACTCCACTGGCTCCCCATCCCCCAGAGAATCCAGTACAAAATCCTCCTCATAACCTACAAAGCCCTCCATAACCTGGCCCCATCCTACCTGACCGACCTCCTCCACAGGCACACTCCCACCTGCACCCTCCGCTCTGCCGCTGCCAATCTCCTATCCCCCCACATCCGGACTAAACTCAGATCCTGGGGGGACAGGGCTTTCTCCATCGCTGCTCCCACCCTATGGAACTCACTACCCCAAACCGTTAGAGACTCCCCCACACTCACCACATTCAAAACATCGCTGAAGTCTCACCTGTTCAGTACTGCCTTCAACCACTGAAGGTCACCTCACCTACTGTCTCCTTTCTCTGTTCATTTATTTATTTACTTATTTATCTATTTATTCATTTCCCTATGTTCTCAAAATCTCTGTAAACGTCTTTGAGTATATGAAAAGCGCTATATAAATAAAATGTATTATTATTATTATTATACTCAAATCCCCTCGCTATGAATGCCAACATATACCATTCGCTTTCTTCACTGCCTGCTGCACCTGCACACAAAATGTTGGAGTAACTCAGCCGGGAAGTGCAACATCTCTGGAGAGAAGGAACGGGTGACCTTTCGGGTCGAGACCCTTTTTCAGACTCGCCCGTCCCGCTGAGTTACTCCACTTTTTGTGTCTATCTTTGGTTTAAACCAGCGTCTGCAGTTCCTTCGACTCGTCAGACAGGTACACGGATAGGACAGGTTTGGAGGAATATGGATGGGCCAAACGCGGGCAGGTGGGACTAGTGTAGCTGGGACATGTTGGCCGGTGTGGGCAAGGTGGGCCGAGGGGCCTGTTTCCACGCTGTGTAAGACAAGGGACAATTTACTGATCAGCAAGGCCAATTAACACACACACACACACACACTACTGGGTCAGGGAGGGAGGAGGGGGAGCTGGAGAGGAGGGGGTAAAACAGATACCAAAACAGTACTGGGCAAAGATACTAGAGGAACAAGATGAACCACTCCGTCGAAATCGCCCATACTGAAGTGTAGTATGCAAAGGAGCGTAACGTCCGCCATTTTAGTAAGCAAACCCGCCGTTTGCTCTGCCTCTCGCAGTGTAATCAGTGTAGTTGGGGGAACAGTATGTGTGATGATACCATTAAAATGCAGAATATATCTCATCTATCAATTCACAGATTTTTCCTATTATTCTTTTTAAATGTTTCTGCAAGTACCTGCCTACTAAAATGGCGCCGTGATGTACTACGGTTTTTTAGGGTTGAGTGGTCTATCTTGCTCTGCTCTGTTATCTTTGGTAGTGGAGGGGGACATGGAGAGGGAGTGGGGGCCACACACACACACACAGGCGCAGTGCTGGGTGGAATGGCAGATCCACACACACACACACACACACACACACACAGTGCTGGGTGGAATGGCAGATCGGGACACGCACACACACACACACACACACACACACACACACACACACACACACACACACACAGAGTGCTGGGTGGAATGACACACACACACACACACACACACACACACACAGTGCTGGGTGGAATGGCAGATCGGGACACGCACACACACACACACACACATACACACACACACACACACACACACACACAGAGTGCTGGGTGGAATGGCAGATACACACACACACACTCACACACACACACACACACAGTGCTGGGTGGAATGGCAGATCCACACACACACACACACACACACACACACAGTGCTGGGTGGAATGGCAGATCAGGACACACACACGCACACACACACGCAGTGCTGGGTGGAATGGCAGATCGGGACACACGCGCACGCACAAACACACACACGAACACACACACACACACACACACACAGTGCTGGGTGGAATGGCAGACACAGACACACACACATTGCTGGGTGATATGGCAGATCGGGACACACTCACATACACACACAGAGTGCTGGGTGGAATGGCAGATCCACACACACACACAGAGTGCTGGGTGGAATGGCAGATCGGGACACACACGCACACACACCGCACACACATACGCGCACACACACACACACACACGCACACACACATACGCGCACACACACACGCACACACCGCACACATACGCGCACACACACACACACAGGGGGGGGGAGAGGGGAGTGGGTTGGGGAGGCAGCACTCGGTGAGGGAGGGGCTGGCTTTACCGGAGAGGGCTGGTGCTCTTGCTCCTGCAAGTACTGCACGGCCCGGCGATCCTCTTCCTCCTGCAGCTGCCGGGCCAGCTCCAGGTCGCTGATGCCCCCCGTGCTCTGCTGCTGCTGCTGCTGTAGGGACAGGGCCACCATGTAGTCCTGTGGGGGGGGGGGGGGGAGAGCGGTCAGTGGCAAGTCCACAGCTCCCAACCCTCAAGAAGGCTCCGCTCCTTCAACATCTGCAGTGAGATGCTGCAGATGTTCGATCCGTCCAAATATCCACTGACTTGGCCTCCACAGCCACCTGTTGCAATGACTTCCACAGATTAACTGCCCTCCGGCTAAAGAAGTCCCCCCTCACCACCTCCCTTCTGTCGATCTCCGCCTTAAAAATATCCATTGACAGCCTCCACCACCGTCTGTGGCAATGAATCCCACAGATTCACCGCCCTCTGGCTAAAGAAACTCCTCCTCATCTCCTTCCTAAAGGAACGTCCTTTAATTCTGAGGCCGTGCCCTCTGGTCCCAGACTCTCCCACTAGTGGAAACATCCTCTCCACATCCACTCTATCCAGGCCGCTCACTGTTCTGTACGTTTCAATGAGGCCCCCCCCTCATCCTTCTAAACTCCAGCGAGTACAGGCCCAGTGCCGACGAACGCTCATCGTACGTCAACCCACTCGTTCCTGGGATCGTTCTTGTAAACCTCCTCTGGACCCTCTCCAGAGCCAGCACATCCTTCCTCAGATATGGGGCCCACATTTTGCTCACAGTGCTCCAAATGCGGCCTGACCCGCGCCTTATACAGCCTCAGCATTACATCTCTGTTTTTGTATTCCAGTCCTCTTGATATAAATGCTATCGACAACAGACAATAGGTGCAGGAGGAGGCCATTCGGCCCTTCGAGCCAGCACCACCATTCAATGTGATCACGGCTGATCATTCTCAATCAGTACCCCGTTCCTGCCTTCTCCCCATACCCCCTGACTCCGCTATCCTTAAGAGCTCTATCTAGCTCTCTCTTGAATGCATTCAGAGAATTGGCCTCCACTGCCTTCTGAGGCAGAGAATCCCACAGATTCACAACTCTCTGACTGAAAAAGTTTTTCCTCGTCTCCGTTCTAAATGGCCGACCCCTTATTCTTAAACTGTGTGTGGCCCCTGGTTCTGGACTCCCCCAACATCGGGAACATGTTTCCTGCCTCTAACATGTCCAACCCTTTAATAATCTTATACGTTTCGATAAGATCCCCTCTCATCCTTCTAAATTCCAGTGTATACAAGCCTAGCCACTCCTGTCTTTCAACGTACGACAGTCCCGCCATTCCGGGAATTAACCTGGTGAACCTACGCTGCACGCCCTCAATAGCTACCTTTCTGCTGACTGGATAGCGCGAACAGAAAGGTTTCCGCAGTGCCTCGGCACAGGTGGCAATAATAAGCTAAACGTTATTCCCTTTATCCTGTACCCGTACACTGTGGACAGCTCGACAGTAATCAATGTTTAGTCGTTCTGCTGACGGACGGCACGCATCTGAACAGCTTTTCACTGCGCACGTGACAATAAACGAAACTACAGCAAGCATCACTATCGATGGTGCCCACCCCCCCTCGGTTCTGCACAGAGGGGTGGGGAGGGGGGAGTCTCGTCGGCTTGGATTACGGGCTGTCGATTCTGGGGCTGGGTGAGCAGACGGAGACGGGTGGGGGGGGGGTCGGAGAGAGGGCCGGGCCGTGCCGTGCCGGGCCTACCTGGTCGATCTGCTGCTGTGCAGGAGTGACGGTGACGGGGATTGGAGAGAGGGCCGGGCCGTGCCGGGCCTACCTGGTCGATCTGCTGCTGTGCGGGGGCTGATGGTGACGGGGATTGGAGAGAGGGCCCGGCCGGGCTTACCTGGTCGATCTGCTGCTGTGCGGAGGCTGATGGTGACAGGGGTTGGAGAGAGGGCCCGGCCGGGCCTACCTGGTCGATCTGCTGCTGTGCGGGGGAGCTGACGGTGAAGGGGGTCGGAGAGAGGGCCGTCCCTCTTATTGAAACATATAAGATAATTAGGGGATTGGACACATTAGAGGCAGGAAACATGTTCCCAATGTTGGGGGAGTCCAGAACCAGGGGCCACGCAGTTTAAGAATAAGGGGTAGGCCATTTAGAACGGAGATGAGGAAGAACTTTTTCAGTCAGAGAGTGGTGAAGGTGTGGAATTCTCTGCCTCAGAAGGCAGTGGAGGCCAGTTCATTGGATGCTTTCAAGAGAGAGCTCGATAGAGCTCTTAAGGATAGCGGAGTGAGGGGGTATGGGGAGAAGGCAGGAACGGGGTACTGATTGAGAGTGATCAGCCATGATCGCATTGAATGGCGGTGCTGGCTCGAAGGGCTGAATGGCCTCCTCCTGCACCTATTGTCTATTGTCTATTGTCCCGTGCCGACCTGGTCGATCTGCTGCTGTGCGGGGGAGCTGATGGAGACGGGGGCCGGAGAGAGGGGTGTGCCGTGCCGTGCCGGGCCTACCTGGTCGATCTGCTGCTGGGGCTGATGGTGACGGGGGTTGGAGAGAGGGCACGGCCGGGCCTACCTGGTCGATCTGCTGCTGTGCGGGGGCTGATGGTGACGGGGGTTGGAGAGAGGGCCCGGCTGGGCCTACCTGGTCGATCTGCTGCTGTGCGGAGGAGCTGACGGTGAAGGGGGTCGGAGAGAGGGGTGTGCCGTGCCGGGCCTACCTGGTCGATCTGCTGCTGTGCTGGGGCTGATGGTGACGGGGGTCGGAGAGAGGGCCGTGCCGTGCCGTGCCTACCTGGTCGATCTGCTGCTGTGCGGGGGCTGACGGTGACGGGGGTCGGAGAGAGGACCGTGCTGTGCCGTGCCTACCTGGTCGATCTGCTGCTGTGCGGGGGAGCTGATGGTGACGGGGATCGGAGAGAGGGCCGTGCCGTGCTGTGCCGTGCCTACCTGGTCGATCTGCTGCTGTGGCGGCTGTGCTGGGGCGTACGGGAGCTGCCGGCCGCTGGGGTGGCTGAGGCAGAAGTCGGCGTCGCAGAAGTTGCCGTCCCCCTCCACGTTGTGCAGGCTCTCCCAGGCCAGCTTCTGCTCCGACAGGAAGCCCTGGTCTGTCACCAGCAGGTACAGGTGGCCCTGGCGACCAGAAGCAGGTGCAGGGAATCAGCAGATGCGCAGAGTCTGTTGCCCGGAGGAGGTCAGTCAAGGGCAGGAGGACATGGGATTAAGGTGAAGGGAGCTGGGACCATCAACGTTGACATGGATAGACAATAGGTGCAGGAGGAGGCCATTCGGCCCTTCGAGCCTGTACGCACCGCCATTCAATGTGATCACGGCTGATCATTCTCAATCAGTACCCCGTTCCTGCCTTCTCCCCATACCCCCTGACTCCGCTATCCTTAAGAGCTCTATCCAGCTCTCTCTTGAATGCATTCAGAGAATCGGCCTCCACTGCCTTCTGAGGCAGAGAATTCCACAGATTCACAACTCTCTGACTGAAAAAGTTTTTCCTCATTTCAGTTCTAAATGGCCGACCCCTTATTCTTAAACTGTGTGGCCCCTTGTTCTGGACTCCCCCAACATTGGGAACATGTTTCCTGCCTCTAACGTGTCCAACCCCTTAATAATCTTATACGTTTCGATAAGATCTCCTCTCATCCTTCTAAATTCCAGTGTGCACGGTTGAAGCTGCCATCAACTATCGCAGGCTCAAATTGAGCGCAGCTTGACCGTGGTTGCATGCTCAGGACAGGAGGGCCTGACAATTTCGCCTTATTTTCCAAGCGACAGATGAGAAAAATGACCTTCATTCAAGCTGGGGAGGTTGCAGAGAAGATTTACCAGGACTCGAGGGCCTGCCCCACAGGGAGAGGTTGAGAGAGTTGTGAATCTGTGGAATTCTCCGCCTCAGAAGGCAGCGGAGGCCAATTCTCTGAATGCATTCAAGAGAGAGCTAGATAGAGCTCTTAAGGATAGCGGAGTCAGGGGGTATGGGGAGAAGGCAGGAACGGGGTACTGATTGAGAATGATCAGCCATGATCACATTGATTGGCGGTGCTGGCTCGAAGGGCCGAATGGCCTCCTCCTGCACCTATTGTCTATTGAGCAGGCTGGGTCTCTATTCCCTGGAGCGCAGGAGGATGAGGGGCGATCTTACGGAGGTGTACAAAATCACGAGGGGAATAGATCGGGTAGACGCTCAGAGTCTCTTGCCCAGAGTAGGGGAATCGAGGACCAGAGGTCATGGGTTCAAGGTGAAGGGGAAAAGATTTAATAGGAATCTGAGGGGTAACTTTTTCACACAGAGGGTGGTGGGTGTATGGAACGAGTCGCCGGAGGAGGTAGTCGAGGCAATGTTTAAAAACAGTTAGACAGGTACATAAGTGGCCAAAAGCGGGCAGGTGGGACTAGTGTAGCTGGGACATGTTGGCTGGTGTGGGCATGTTGGGCCGAAGGGCCTGTTTCCACACTGTGTCACTCTATGACTCTGCAAAGGGGATAGGGGATGTGAATCCGTCGGCCGATTACTGCTTGATGTCGTGCTCGGATATTAAACCCCGAACCAGATTTCCCAAATTCTCCAAATTCGTCCGAGTTACTGCCCTCCCCATGTCTCCCCTTCCCCCCCCCCCCCCCACCTACCACCACCATCGAATGGACGTTCATAACCCCTTAGGAGCAGAATTAGGCCATTCCGCCCATCAAGTCTACTCCGCCATTCGGTCGTGGCTGATCTATCTCTCCCTCTCGACCCTCTTCTCCTGCCTTCTCCCCACAACCCCCGACACCCGTTCTAATCAAGAATCTGTTGATCTCCGCCTTAAAAATATCCACTGACTTGTGGCCTCCACAGCCGTCTGTGGCAAAGAATCCCACAGATTCACCACCCTCTGACTAAAGAAATTCCTCCTCATCAACTTGCTACAGGCACGTCCTTTAATTCTGAGGCCGTGCCCTCTGGTCCCAGACTCTCCCACTAGTGGAAACATCCTCTCCACATCCACTCTATCCAGGCCGCTGTCTATTCTGTACGTTTTAATGAGGTTCCCCCCTCATCCTTCTAAACTCCAGCGAGGACAGGCCCAGTGCCGACAAACGCTCATCGTATTAACCCACTCATCCCCATGATAGATTCGAACGGCAAATGGCCCTAATTCTGAAGTATGAAGTTAGCACGAGTGGGATGGTTTAAGGAGTGGTGGGGGAAAGAGGTGATTAGCACGCTAACATGGGGAGGTTGGAACAACATTAAAGGGCAGGAACCATGTCCAAGATCACACCATCCCACAAACCAACCTCCCTTCCATTGAAGGTAGACACAAAATGCTGGAGTAACTCAGGGGGTCAGGCAGCATCTCTGGAGAGAAGGAATGGGTGACGTTTCGGGTCGAGGCCCTTCTTCAGACTGATGTCAGGGGAGGGGGCGGGACAAAGATGGGATGTAGTCGGAGACAGGAAGACTAGTGGGAGAACTGGGAAGGGGGAGGGGATAGAGAGGGGAAAGCAGGGACTATCTGAAGTTAGAGAAGTCAATGTTGATACTGCTGGGGTATAAACTACCCAAGCGAAATATGAGATGGCGTCTGTCTCAACCAACCTGATCTCCCCGTGGCTCAGCACTTCAACTCCCCCTCCCACTCCCGCACTGACCTTTCTGTCCTGGGCCTCCTCCATTGTCAGAGTGAGGCCCAGCGCAAATTGGAGGAACAGCACCCAATATTTCAAAGGGCAGTAACGGGTTCCCAGTTGGCAGGCGGGAGGAGCAGAGGTGTAGGAAGTGATTAGCATGGTTAATGTGGGGTAGTTTGAACAACAGCAAAGGGCAGTAGCGGGCAGGCAGGTGGGCAGATGGGGGACGGGAGGAGCTGCGGTGTGGGAGGGAGCAGTAGCAGGCGGGAGTTGTGGAGGTGTGGGAGCGGGCGGTTGGGGGGCGGGAGTGTGGGAGGGGGTTCCCGAGTGTGGTGCGTACCTTGTGTTTGATCATGGTGCTGAAGTGGTTGTTACGGAAGAACACGCAGAGCTCGCCCTCCTTTGCCGCCGCCGTCAGCTCGCAGAGGCCGTGGTAAGTCAGCTGTGTGGCCGTCGCGTCCAGGAACTGCTCTGCCACCAGACCTGTGGGACAGGGCACACCGCGTTTAACGCCCCGTGTGGAACAGCGTTCACAGCCGGCCGGGCCGCCGCCTCACGTAGCCGGGCACAGCGGCTCCACCCGCCTCCGGGTTCCATCCCGACCTCCGGTGCTAATCGCAGAGACCTCAACTCTCCCGTACTCTTGCAGCCTCATTCTCTTTCGAGAAGGCAGCACGGTGGCGCAGCGGTAGAGTTGCTGCCTTACAGAGAATGCAGCGCCGGAGACCCGGGTTCGATCCCGACTATGGGCGCCGTCTGTACGGAGTTTGTACGTTCTCCCCGTGACCTGCGTGGGTTTTCTCCGAGATCTTCGGTTTCCTCCCACACTCCAAAGACGTACAGGTATGTAGGTTAATTGACTGGGTAAATGTAAAAATTGTCCCTAGAATGTGTAGGATAGTGTTAATGTGTGGGGATCGTTGGTCGGCGCGGACCCGGTGGGCCGAAGGGCCTGTTTCCGCGCAGTATCTCCAAATCTAAAAAATCTAACTGTACGGAGTTTGCACGTTCTCCCCTTGACCTGTGCTGGGTTTTCTCCGGGTGCTCCGGTTTCCTTCCCACCTGTACAAAGCCGTACAGGTTTGTGGGTTAATTGGCTTCTGTAAAGTGTCCCTAGCGTGTGGGGACATTTCACTGTTTGCATCCATATATCCCCAGTGTGTGTGGGAGAGAGTTAGTGTGCGGGGATCGCTGGTCGGCGCAGACCCGGTGGGCCGAAGGGCCTGTTTTCTCTGCATCTCTGAACTAAACTCTGGTGCTAATCGCATTGAGGCCTCAAATGTCAGTGAGGCCAGTGGGCAGACAATTAATGCCAGCCATGCATTATCTGAATGGTGGCCGATTAGGAAAAGGGGAGATGCAACGAGACCTGGGTAGTCGTGGTACACCAGTCATTGAAAGTAGGCATGCAGGTGCAGCAGGCAGTGAAGAAAGCGAATGGTATGTTGGCATTCATAGCGAGGGGATTCGAGTATAGGAGCAGGGAGGTTCTGCTGCAGTTGTACAGGGCATTGGTGAGACCACACCTGGAGTATTGCGTACAGTTTTGGTCTCCTAATCTGAGGAAAGACATTCTTGCCATAGAGGGAGTACAGAGAAGGTTCACCAGATTGATTCCTGGGATGGCAGGACTTTCATATGAAGAAAGACTGGATAGACTCGGCTTGTACTCGCTGGAATTTAGAAGATTGAGGGGGGATCTTATAGAAACTTACAAAATTCTTAAGAGGTTGGACAGGCTAGATGCAGGAAGATTGTTCCCGATGTTGGGGAAGTCCAGAACAAGGGGTCACAGTTTAAGGATAAGGGGGAAGTCTTTTAGGACCGAGATGAGAATGTTTTTTTTCACACAGAGAGTGGTGAATCTGTGGAATTCTCTGCCACAGAAGGTAGTTGAGGCCAGTTCATTGGCTATATTTAAGAGGGAGTTAGATGTGGCCCTTGTGGCTAAAGGGATCAGGGGGTATGGAGAGAAGGCAGGTACGGGATACTGAGTTGGATAATCAGCCATGATCATATTGAATGGCGGTGTGTACAGGCTCGAAGGGCCAAATGGCCTACTCCTGCACCTATTTTCTATGTTTCTCTCTGCCCTGCTCGTGTCTACGTGGGCACCGAAGACAGACACAAAATGCTGGAGTAACTCAGCGGTTCAGGCAGCATCTCTGGAGAGAAGGAGTGGGTGACGTTTCGGGTCGAGACACCAGTCACGTTACCCATTCCTGACTCTATGTCCTCTTGCTCTTGATTCCCCTACTCTTGACGAGAGACTTGGGCGCTGTGGGCAAGCTGGGCCAAAGGGCCTGTTTCCGCACTGTCCGCCTCTATGTCCTCTGATTCCCCTACTCTGGGCGGATTCATCTTGTGATTTTGTACACCTCCATAAGATCTTCCTGCGCTCCACGGAATAGAGTCCCAGCCTGCTCAACCTCGAAGTATTCAAAGATAGACATAAAAAGCTGGAATAACTCAGATTTTTGCACTACTATTGATTGATTTTTTATGTGTGTGTGTGTGTGTGTGTGTGTGTGTGTATATATGTATCTATATATATAAACATAGAAAATAGGTGCAGGAGGAGGCCATTTGGCCCTTCGAGCCAGCACCGCCATTCATTGTGATCACGGCTGATCATCCACAATCAGTAACCCGTGCCTGCCTTCTCCCCATATCCCTTGATTCCGCTAGCCCCTAGAGCTCTATCCAACTCTCTCTTAAATTCATCCAGTGAATCGGCCTCCACTGCCCTCTGCGGCAGAGAATTGCACAGTTTCACAACTCTCTGGGTGGAAAAGTTTTTTCTCACCTCAGTTTTAAATGGCCCCCCCTTTATTCTTATATATAGTGTAAGAAAATAACTGCAGATGCTGGTACAAATCGAAGGTATTTATTCACAAAATGCTGGAGTAACTCAGCAGGTCAGGCAGCATCTCGGGAGAGAAGGAATGGGTGACGTTTGGGGTCGGGACCCTTCTTCAGACTGATGTCAGGGGGGCGGGACAAGGAAGGATATAGGTGGAGACAGGAAGATAGAGGGAGATCTGGGAAGGGGAAAAGAGGGACAGAGGAACTATTCTTAGACTGTGTGTGGCCCCTGGTTCTGGACTCCCCCAACATTGGGAACATTGTTCCTGCATATATATATATATCAACTCAAAGAAGGGCCTCGACCGGAAACGTCACCCATTCCTTCTCTCCAGAGATGCTGCCTGTCCCGCTGAGTCACTCCAGCAGTTTGTGTCTATTCTTCCTACACAGCGTTGGCACCACTGGGTAGCCAGGTCCCGCTGAAGGTAGAGTGCCGGTGGAAGAATGGTGGGTACCACCGCCCACCCACCCCCCCCGTCCGGGGAAAAGATACCGCCCGCCTGCCCACCTCACCTTCGCTGACCAGCGCGCTGTCCGTCGAGTGCTTGGAGCTGATGATCTTCTCCACCAGCTGGTTGTAACTGCACCTCCCGACCGCCTGCAACACCTCCTGGCTCTGGGGAGGCAGGAGAATGCGTGGGGTGGGGAGGGGAGAGGACATGGGGGGGAGAGGACATGGGGGGGGGAGGAAGGAAGGAGGGAGGGAGGGGGGAGTGGGGCAAGAAGGCAGGGGGAATATGGGGGTGGGGGGAGTGGGGGAAGGTGGGTGGACCAGGGGGAGAGGGTAAGAGGAGGAGAGAGGAAGGGAGGAGGAGAGAGGAAGGGGGATGGGGGAGAGAGGGAGGCGAATGGAGAGAGGAAAGGGAATGGGAGATGGAGAGGAATGGGGGATAGAGGGATGGAGGGGAGGGGAAGGCAGGGCATGGGGGAGGGAGAGAGGGAGAGAAGGGGAGAGCGGGACAGAAGGGAATGAAGGGAGGGAGAGAGGGAGAGAAGGGGAGAGCGGGACAGAAGGGAATGAAGGAAGAGAGGGAGGGAAAAGCAAATCAGTGTCACCCAGGGAGTGCCCGAAGGTCGGGGACTAGTTCACCTCCTGCCAGCCCGTGACTAACTCACAGCTAGCAACAAGTCCACAACACAACGAGACGCAAGGTTTAGTTTAGTTTAGAGATACAGCGCAGAAAAAAACAATCTGAAGAAGGGTCTCGACCCGAAACCTCGCCGATGCACATTCTCCACAGATGCTGCCTGATCCGCTGAGTTACTCCAGCACTTTGTGTTTTGCTGAAGATTCCAGCACCTGCAGTTCCTCCATTTGTTTAACATTTTCATTTCATTTCAAGAGCTTCACTTGAATCCTTTTCCGCCGTCTTTTCAGACCGCACGTCCCGGGTCACGCAAACGTGCTGAAACAAGGAACTTGCTTCTGCTCTCTCTCCTTTACATATAAAAGGACACATACTGCTGGAGTAACTCAGCAGGTCAGGCAGCATCTCCAGAGAACATGGATAGGGTCGGCTCCCACGTTTCAGGTCGGGACCCTTCTTCAGTCTGAAGACATTTCAGGTTGGAGCTGAAAGGAAGCATGCAGGTAGAGCAGGCAGTGAAGAAAGCCAATGGTATGTTGGCCTTCATAACAAGAGGAGTTGAGTATAGGAGCAAAGAGGTCCTTCTGCAGTTGTACAGGGCCCTAGTGAGACCGCACCTGGAGTACTGTGTGCAGTTTTGGTCTCCAAATTTGAGGAAGGATATTCTTGCTATTGAGGGCGCGCCAGGTTAATTCCCGGAATGGCGGGACTGTCGTATGTTGAAAGACTGGAGCGACTAGGCTTGTATACACTGGAATTTAGAAGGATGAGAGGGGATCTTATCGAAACTTATAAGATTATTAAGGGGTTGGACACGTTAGAGGCAGGAAACATGTTCCCAATGTTGGGGGAGTCCAGAACAAGAGGCCACAGTTTAAGAATAAGGGGTCGGCCATTTAGAACTGAGATGAGGAAAAAGCTTTTCAGTCAGAGAGTTGTGAATCTGTGGAATTCTCTGCCTCAGAAGGCAGTGGAGGCCAAGTCACTGAATGCATTCAAGAGAGAGCTAGATAGAGCTCTTAAGGATAGTGGAGTCAGGGGGTATGGGGAGAAGGCAGGAACGGGGTACTGATTGAGAATGATCAGCCATGATCACATTGAATGGCAGTGCTGGCTCAAAGGGCCGAATGGCCTCCTCCTGCACCTGTTGTCTATTGTCTATAAGAAGGATCCTGACCTGAAACGCCACCTATCCACGTTACCAGAGATGTTGCCTGACCCGCTGGACTCGTTATGTTCCCCTTTTGCCTTTTAGTTTAATTTAGTTACAATGCAGAAACAGGCCTTTCGGCCCACTGAGTCCGCGCCGACCAACGATCCCCACACACTAACACTATCCTACACACACTAGGGACAATTTACCGAAGCCAATGAACCTACTTTGGAGCGTGGGTGAAAACCGGAGCAGCCGGAGAAATCCCACAAGGTCACAGGAGGAAAGTACAAACTCCGTGCAGGGAGAGGAGAGAAGGAGTAACCGGGGGTGAGACCGGTCCTTGATTATGCTAGTGGCCTTGCCGAGGCAGCGTGAGGTGTAGATGGAGTCGATGGAAAGGAGATAAGACACTAAATGCTCGAGTAACTCAGCGGGACAGGCAGCATCTCTGGAGAGAATGGGTGATGTTTCGGGTTGAGTCCCTTCAATAGACAATAGGTGCAGGAGTCGGCCATTCGGCCCTTCGAGCCAGCACTACCATTCAATGTAATCATGGCTGACCATTCTCAATCAGTACCCCGTTCCTGCCCTCTCCCCATACCCCCTGACTCCGCTATCCTTAAGAGCTCTATCCAGCTCTCTCTTGAATGCATTCAGAGAATTGGCCTCCACTGCCTTCTGAGGCAGTGAATTCCACAGATTTGCAACTCTCTTACTGAAAAAGTTTTTCCTCATCTCAGTTCTAAATGGCCGACCCCTTATTCTTAAACTGTGTGGGCCCTGGTTCTGGACTCCCCCCAACATTGGGAACATGTTTCCTGCCTCTAACGTGTCCAACCCCTTAATAATCTTATACGTTTCGATAAGATCCCCTCTCATCCTTCTAAATTCCAGCGTATACAAGCCTAGCCGCTCCAGTCTTTCAACATATGATAGTCCCGCCATCCCGGGGATTAACCTGGTGAACCTACGCTGCACGCCCTCAATAGCAAGAATGTCCTTCCTCAAATTTGGAGACCAACACTGCACACAGTACTCCAGGTGCGGTCTCACTAGGGCCCTGTACAACTGCACACAGTACTCCAGGTGTGGTCTCACTAGGGCCCTGTACAACTGCACACAGTACTCCAGGTGCTGGAATCCCTTCTTCAGTGGTTGGTTTGTGTGATGGTCAGGGCAGCATCCACGGCTCTCTGGGTGTGCAGCGTGTAATGTGGGGGGGGGGGGGGGGCGCAGGGGGAGGGGTCAACCTGGCTCCAGCAGGGGGTCCCAGGGGGGCGGGCGGCTGACGGCGTTCCCTCACACGTACCTGAGGGTCGACGAGCCAGCCGTGGTAGAGCGGGACATCCAGGAGGTCGAAGACGATGCACTCGGGGGTATACTCAAAGTCCCCTACCCCCGTGAAGCGGACATTGACGTCCAGCCCCGTGGACAGCTTGGGAAGCACGGACATGGCATCGTTCATGTTCTGGGGAGGGAAGGGGGGTGGAAGAGGGGGAGAGGGAGAGAGAGAGAGGGAGAGGGAGAGAGAGAGAGAGAGGGAGTTGGGGGGAGAGAGGGGGGTTTGAGAAGATGGGGAGCAGATCGGGGCAGGAAGGAGGGGGAAGGGAGGGAGGGGATTGGAGAGGGAGGAGAAAGGTGGAGGGGGATAGGAGGTAGAAGGAGGAGAGAGAGGGAAGGAGGAGGGGGTAAGGAGGAAGGAGGGATGGAGGGGAATAGGGAGAGAGGGCGAGGAGGGAGAGGGTGAGGGGAGGACGAGTAGAGAGAGAAGCAGGGGGGAGGGGAAGGGGTGGGGGAATAGGGAGCGAGGGCAAGGAGGGAGAATGTGAGAGGAAGGGAGAGAAGGGAGAGGAGAAGGAAGAGGAGATAGGGGGGAGCAGGAGGGAGGGGGAGGGTGGGAGGGGAATGGGGGGGATAGGAGGAAGGAGGAGAGAGAGGGAAGGAGGAGGGGGTAAGAAGGAAGGAGGGGTATAAGAAGGGGTGGAGGGGAATAGGGAGCGAGGGCGAGGAGGAGAGGAAAGGGACGGAGAGGGGAGGGCGAGGAGAGAGAAGCAGGGGGGAGGGGGTGGAGAAGAAGGGTGGGAGGGGAAGGGGTGGGGGAATAGGGAGAGAGGGAGGGGACGGAGAGGGGGAGGGCGAGGTGGGAGGGGGCAGAAGGGAGAGGAGATAGGGGGAGGATCAGGAGGGAGAGGGAGGGTGGAGAAGGGTGGGAGGAGAATGGGGGGGGGGGAGGAAGAGAGAGTTACTGTCACTGGTCAGCACGAGAGCAACACCATTCATCCCAGCAGCCCCGTGCCATCACTTGAATGCGCCCCCAGCCCCCGGGACCCGCCGACAACAGTCCTCCTCCGGTCCTGGCGGTTATGCGGCCAGTTGTGTGGGAAACGTTTTAGCGGTGGGTTCAGGTGTGCGAAGTACCTGGTCAAAGTTGAGCTGCAGCCCCTCCGAGCTCTCTTTCGGCTTGGTGGAGAGCACGCAGTCGCCTGGAAGGGAAACACAACAAGAAAGCCACAGCTGTTGACACGACTTTCAAGGCACAAATAGACTGCACAGACGCTTTGCTGACGTGTTGTTTAGAGATACGCAGGTGCTCCTCACAACTTACGATGGTTACTTTCCTCGGAAGAAACCGAAAATATCCTAAGTCGAAATGCATGGAATTTCGCGCGGGCGCGTGGCCGGAAGCGAGCTGCAGCCATTTGCACCATCGCAAAGGCGGGATATCGTACGTGGAAGCATCATCCACAATCAGTACCCCGTTCCTGCTTTCTCCCCATATCCCTTGATTCCGTTAGCCCCAAGAGCTACATCTAACTCTCTCTTGAAAAAAAAATCCAGTGAATTGGCCTCCACTGCCTTCTGTGGCAGAGAATTCCACAGATTCACAACTCTCTGGGTGAAAAAGGTTTTGCCTCATCTCAGTCCTAAATGGCCGACCCCTTATTCTTAAACTGTGTGACCCCTGGTTCTGGATTACCCCAACTTTGGGAACATTTTTCTTGCATCTAGCCTGTTCAATCCTTTAAGAATTTTATATGTTTCCATAAGATCCCCTCTCATCCTTCTAAATTCTAGTAAATACAAGCCCAGTCCACCCATTCTTTCATCATATAAGAAAATAACTGCAGATGCTGGTACAAATTGAAGGTATTTATTCACAAAATGCTGGAGTAACTCAGCAGGTCAGGCAGCATTTCAGGAGAGAAGGAATGGGCGACGTTTCGGGTTGAGACCCTTCTTCAGACTTCTTTCATCATATGTCAGTCCCGCCATCCCGGGAATTAACCTGGTGAACCTACGCTGCACTGCCTCAATAGCAAGGACGTCCTTCCCCAAATTGGGAGACCAAAATAGCACATAATACTCCAGGTGCGGTCTCACCAGGGCCCTGTACAACTGCAGTAGGACCTCCTTGCTCCTAAACTCAAATCCTCTCGCAATGAAGGCCAACATGCCATTAGCTTTCTTCACTGCCTGCTATACCTGCACGCTTACTTTCAGTGACTGGTGTACAAGCACACCCTGGTCTCATTGCACCTCCCCTTCTCCTAATCTGACACCATTCAGATAATATAAGAAAATAACTGCAGATGCTGGTACAAATCGATTTATTCACAAAATGCTGGAGTAACTCAGCAGGTCAGGCAGCATCTCGGGAGAGAAGGAATGGGTGACGTTTCGGGTCGAGACCCTTCTTCAGACTGATGAAGGGTCTCGAGCCGAAACGTCACCCATTCTTTCTCTCCCGAGATGCTGCCTGACCTGCTGAGTTACTCCAGCATTTTGTGAATAAACCATTCAGATAATAATCTGCCTTCCTGTCCTTGCCACCAAAGTGGATAACCTCACACTTATCCACATTAGGCTGCATCTGCCCAGTCACCCAGCCTGTCCAAGTCACCCTGCAGCCTCATAGCATCCTCCTCGCAGCTCACGCTGCCACCCAGCTTCGTGTCATCCGCAAACTCGGGAGATGTTACATTAATTTCCCTCATCTAAATCGTTAAGAAGCTGGAGTAACTTAGCGGGACAGGCAGCATCTGTGGAGAACATGGATAGGTGACGTTTCGGGTCAGGGCCACTCTTCAGTACTTGGTGTTTTTTGTTTGTTTTGGAGCAGAGTGTTGTTTCAATTTAAATAGGACTTTTGCATACAAGAGTACAGGAACAAATTGACACAATGTCCTATGTTAGCTTTACGGGTGTGTTGCTTGGAAGTTGACACCAAGCCAAACTCATGACCAAAAACTCACGCCAAAGTCAGTCAGCTTTGGGGAGCCTCTTAAAGGAGAACTGGCAGGTGGAGAGATTTTAGTTTAGTTTAGAGATACAGCATGGAAATAGGCCCTGCGGCCCACCGAGTCACCTGTTCATGTTCTCCGGAGATGCTGCCTGTCCCGCCCAGTTACTCCAGCACTTTGTGTCTTTTTTCTTTAGTAAACCAGCATCTGCAGTCCCTGCGTGTCGGAAGAAACTGCAGATGCTGATTTAAACCGAAGAGAGACACAAAATGCTGGAGTAACTCAGCGGGACGGGCAGCATCTCTGGAGAGAAGGAACGGGTGACATTTCGGGTCGACCCATTCCTTCTCTCCAGAGATGCTGCCTGCCCCACTGAGTTACTCCAGCATTTTGTGTCTCTCTGCAGACCCATGCGTCCTCAGATTTTTCAATGAGCTGGACATAAGACACTGGTCAATCGAGTGATGAAACCGTTTGACTGAACATCTATAGTTACCTAGAAGGATCATCAATTGTTCGACCGATATCACCTCAGTCTTTGGTTGTATCCTTACCTGCAGAAAATAAAAAAGAAAATATCCAGGGATGTTCTGAAGCAATGTGGGCACTGGCTGTTAATCTTTTTTTTAAATTCATTTTAAAGGTGGCACTGAAATTTCCATTTGAACAGCACCCTTCATGGAGTTAAATGAAGCAAGGTCCCAAACCGATCGAGGACAACATCTGATACTCAGCCACTTTGTGAGGTGGTGAGAAGGGTGACCCAACTCTTGGTCAGAGAGGGAAGGTCTTAAGGTCTTTGAGGAAGGATATTCTTGCTATTGAGGGTGTGCAGCGTAGGTTTACTAGGTTAATTCTCGGAATGGCGGGACTGTCATATGTTGAAAGACTGGAGCGACTAGGCTAGAATACACTGGAATTTAGAAGGATGAGAGGGGATCTTATCGAAACGTATAAGATTATTAAGGGGTTGGACACATTAGAGGCAGGAAACATGTTCCCAATGTTGGGGGAGTCCAGAAACAGGGGCCACAGTTTGAGAATAAGGGATAGGCCATTTAGAACAGAGATGAGGACAAACTTTTTCAGTCAGAGAGTTGTGAATCTGTGGAATTCTCTGCCTCAGAGGGCAGTGGAGGCCAATTCTCTGAATGCATTCAAGAGAGAGCTAGATAGAGCTCTTAAGGATAGCGGAGTCAGGGGGTATGGGGAGAAAGCGGGAACGGGGGACTGATTGAGAATGATAAGCCATGATCACATTGAATGGCGGTGCTGGCTCGAAGGGCCGAATAGCCTACTCCTGCACCTATTGTCTATTGTCTAAAAGACGAGAGAAGGAGAAATCGGTCGGCGCAGCGGTAGAGTTGCGGCCTCACAGCGCTGGAGACCCGGGTTCGATCCTGACTATGGGCTTGCTGTCTGTACGGAGTTTGTACGTTCTCTCTGTGACCGCGTGGGTTTTCTCCGGGTGCTCCGGTTTCGTCCCACGCCCTCCCCAAACGCACGGGTTTGTAGCTTAATTGGCTGCAATAAAAATTGTAAATTGTCCCTAGTGTGCAGGATAGTGCTAGTATGCGGGGTGATCGCTGGTCGGCACGGACTCGGTGGGCCGAAGGGCCTGTTTCCGCGCTGTATCTCTAAAGGCTAAAGCAGCACAACAGATATGTAAACATTGTACTCTGTAAACACCATAGTAAACTACAAAAGGTTCAGTATATATTTTTAAAAAAGCAATAATAGCACAAAGGCGAAAACAATCCACCTCCATCTATTAGTTTGGAGGTTTCACATTATACACTTTTTATCCTGTATCTGTACATGTGGATGGTTCGATTGTGATCGTGTGCCGTCTTTCTGCCGACTGGTTAGCACGCAACAAAAGCTGTTCACTGTACCTCGCTCGGCACACATGATAATAAACTAAACTCAGACTCAAGGTCAGTTGGAGGTTGTAGTGGTTAATAGTGCTGATTCTCTAAGGTCTAAATTTAGGGAGGAAGGCGACAGATCAAATGTTACAGAGTTGGTATCAGACTTCTGAACAGTCTTCCCACCAGCTAGAGTGCAGTCCTGACCTCCTAACTACCTCATTGGAGTCCTTTGAACGTTATCTTTAATCAGACTTTATCTTGCACTAAATAATATACCCTTTAGAAACATAGAAAAATAGGTGCAGGAGTAGGCCATTCGGCCCTTCGAGCCTGCACGCACCGCCATTCAATATGATCATGGCTGATCATCCAACTCAGTATCCCGTACCTGCCTTCTCTCCATACCCCCTGATCCCTTTAGCCACAAGGGCCACATCTAACTCCCTCTTAAATATAGCCAATGAACTGGCCTCAACTACCTTCTGTGGCAGAGAATTCCACAGACTCACCACTCTCTGTGTGTAGAAATGTTTTCTCATCTCGGTC
Organism: Rhinoraja longicauda; assembly: GCF_053455715.1. Taxonomy (NCBI): domain Eukaryota; kingdom Metazoa; phylum Chordata; class Chondrichthyes; order Rajiformes; family Arhynchobatidae; genus Rhinoraja; species Rhinoraja longicauda. Next base: position 5,344,194 of record NC_135996.1, read on the forward strand.
CTAAAAGACTTCCCCCTTATCCTTAAGCAGTGACCCCTGGTTCTGGACCTCCCCAACATCGGGAACAATCTTCCCGCATCTAGCCTCTCCAACCCCTTAAGAATGTTATATGTTTCAATAAGATCCCCCCTCAGTCTTCTAAATTCCAGCGAGTACAAGCCTAGTCTATCCAGTCTTTCTTCATATGAAAGTCCTGCCATCCCAGGGATCAATCTGGTGAACCTTCTCCGTACTCCCTCTAAGGCTAGAATGTCTTTCCTCAGATTAGGAGACCAAAAGTGTACACAATCCCATGTCTGTACACTGTGGACAGCGTGATTGTAATCATGTCCAGACTTTTCAGTGACTGGATAGAACGCAATACACAGAACGCTGCGGTAGAGTTGCTGTCTTACAGCGTCAGAGACCCGGCTGCCATCCAGGTGCTGTCTGTACAGAGTGTGAATGTTGTCCCTGTGAACTGTGTGGGTTTCCTCCCATACGCACAGGTTTGTGGGTTAATTGGCTTTGGTAAAAATGGTAAAAATGTCCCGGGGTAGCGCTAATGTACAGGGATCGCTGGCTGGCATGGAATCGGTAGGCCAAAGGGCCTGTTTCTGCGCTGTTTCTCTAATCTAAACTCGTTTCGCCGTACCTCGGACAGAAGCGTACAAATTCACGAGAGGAATAGTTTAGTTTAGTTTAGTTTAGAGATACAGCGCGGAAACAGGCCCTTTCGACCCACCGGGTCCGCGCCGACCAGCGATCCCCGCACATTAACACTATCCTACACCCACTACCGAGTTTACATTTACCGAGTCAATTAACCTACAAACTTGTACGTCTTTGGCGTGTGGGGGGGGGGGAAGATTTAATAGGAACCTGAGGGGTAACTTTTTCACACAAAGGATGGTAGGTGCATGAGGAAATAGTTGAGGCAGGTACTATCGCATTGTTTAAGAAACATTTAGACAGGTACATGGATAAAACAAGTTTAGAGGGATACTAGACCAAGTGGACATTTTGGGCCCAAACCTCTCCTACATTGGTGCAGCACCCTCTCCTCCTCCGCTTTTCTTTCTTTCTTTCTCTTTCTTTCTCTTTCTTTCTTTCTCTTTCTCTCTCTCCCTCTTTCCCTCCCTCCCTCTCTCCCTCCCTCCCCCCCTCCTCCTTCCCCTCCCCCCGACTCCACCCCCCTCAACCCCCTTATCCTCCCCCCATCCCCAGGAGATAGATTTAAACTTTAAAATGTGAATAACTTTAAAAATATAACACCGATTTCAATGAAACTTCTTCCATTAGCACCAAAGGGACGACGGTGAGCAAGGTGGGCCTAAAATTGTCGCGCTATCGTGTACCGTTTTGGCTGTTGTTCAGGAACAAACAAACAAACAAACAAACGAGAGATTTAGTATAGGGATGGGCCAAATGCTGGGCCTGCCTTTGCGCTGTATAACTGGATATAAACATTCTAATCTCCTCTGCCAGCACGTGATCCATATTCCTCTGTTCCCTGCATATCTACGTGTCTAGTCTTTGACATTTCCACTCCGGGAAAAAAGGTTCTGACTGTTTACCGTGTATGGGCCTGAGTTTAGTTCATTGTCGTGTGTGTCGAGGCACAGTAAAAAGCTTTCGTCATCCTTGATCCCTTCTCTCAAACCTCACAGACTGGGAGGTCATGTTGCGGTTGTAAAAGACGTTGGTGAGACCGCATTTAGAGTATTGTGTTCAGTTCGGGGCACCACGTTTTTAGGAAAGATGGTGTCAAGCTGGTAAAAGGCACATATAAGATTTACGAGGATGTTGCCAGGACTAGAGGGTCTGTGCTATCGGGAGAGGTTGAACAGGCTGGGACTCTATTCCTTGGAGTGCAGGAGGATGAGGGGTGATCTTATAGAGGTGTACAAAATCATGAGAGGAATAGATCGGGTAGACGCACAGAGTCTCTTGCCCAGAGTAGGGGAATTGAGGACCAGAGGACATGGGTTGAAGGTGAAGGGGAAAAGATTTAATAGGAATCTGAGAGGCAATTTTTTCACAAAAAGGGTGGTGCGTGCATGGAACGAGCTGCCAGAGGAGGTAGTTGATGCTGAGACTATCCCAACTTTTAAGAAACATTTAGACAGGTACATGGATAGGACAGTTATGGAGGGATATGGACCAAATGCGAGCAGGTGGGACTGGTGTAGCTGAGACATGTTGGCTGGTGTGGGCAAATTGGGCCGAAGGACCTGTTTCCACACTCTATCATTCTATGACTCTATAACTCAGGGGACGAAACCGCCTCAAGTCTACCTTCCATCTCAGGAACAAGATGTTCATGATGGCGATCAAGGGGCAGGGCCCATTTTCACTCTGGGTGATGACAGGGGTCTTCTCGCCCTTCCAGCTGATCCACTTGACGTAGTAGAACGTGTTGCTGGGGTCACCCCGGCTGACCTCGGGCTTTGACGCGGCCCCCTGCGCGCCGTCTTGCTCTGCCTCGCTGCAGCTCCCCAGCGACGGGGCGGAGAACCGGTCGGACTCGGCGCTCTCGACCAGAGGGCCCTCGGTGTCCGCCAGATCGTCCCCCGTCTCCTCCTCCTCCTCCTCATCCGGGGAGCCCAGCGAGGGGGTCAGGCTGGCCATGTCTCCGTCGGACTCCGCAATGGCCAAGACGCAGGGCGGCGACACCTTGCCGCTGTCTGGCTCCTTAAAGTCGGTCGCCGGCCTCCGTCCCTCGGAGGCCGACATCTTCCCGGCCTGCTTCCCCGCTCCCTCCAGGCGGTCCGAGCAACCTTCCATCCGACCGGGATCTCCGGAGTCGGACGGCTTGGCGCTGACCGGCACAGCGGCCTGTCCCGACACGGCGGCTGGTCTTGTGTCCAGACCAAGATTGTCGCCCTTTTCAAACGCAGGGCTGTCCATGACCAGTGGCTCCAACCTCAACTGGCCTCCCTCAAGGGAAACGTCCCAGTAAACCACTGGATCCCTTGTCCTTGAAGATAATGACAATAATCCACTCAATCGTTTTCTTTAATCTTCAACCATTGGGCACAGTTTTAACGTGCAGTGTCTTTTCTTTCTGAGTTTCGGACAGTCCCGATGATTAGTTTTGGTATATCTCCAACAGAGGTAATTTGGGAGCAGTAAAGTGGGATTAGGGTGTGTGTCTCTTTGCAGACTGCAAATATCCGAGATGGAGACACTACAGTCAGAAACTTCTCTGCTCTGGGCAAGGAGGAAGCTTAGTCTTTGTAGTTGTTCCACATGTCCCACAGAAGCAAACGCAAGGCTCAGTCCTGATCTCCCAACGGCACCCTCGTCTGTAACTTGGATCGGTCGGTCCAGGGGTCTTTCCGAGTTTGAGTTTAGAGTTTCTATCTGGAGGCTTCTCAGGCTCCCGTCGTGTAGTGTTCAAGGCTCCTGCTTAACAATGGAGTTAAGTAGGAAGCTCCTTCCGAGGTATCGGAGCAAAATAATTCCCTGGCCTTGCTTTGCACTCACGCCTACCCTTGGGAAGGAAGAGGTACAAAACCTAGTGGCAAAAACCCAAGCCCTGTTCCCCACCGCTAGGGTCCTCTAGCTCAATGGAAAAAGCTGGTCCCTCCTGACCCCCAGGACGGACACTCGGGTCGTTGAGCGGTCCCGTTCCTCAACCTTTGACCGCTGACCCTTTGCCGTGATCGACGTCGCCCCCCTCGACCCTTGACATCCGTCACCTCCCCGCTGCCCGGGTTGGGGGCTCAAAGCTCCACCTTCGACCCCTGCACCCAGACCCTTCGGGCGGACAGAGGAAGATGTCGGTCATGAGGGGGAGGGAGCGGTTGTTTTGGAGGGGGTGTTAGGTTCAGGAGGAAAGCTAGTTGAGAGGGGAGGGGGGAGGGGGGGGGAACGACGACTTATTCGAGGGGGACGTTATTTGAGAGGGTGGGGGGGAATTATTCGAGGGGGGAGTGGGACGTCGTTATTGAGGGAGGAGGGGGTTGTCCGGGCTAGAGGGAGTTATTGAGGGTTGCGGAGGGAGTTTATTTGAGGGATTAGCTGATGGAGGAAGGGGAGGGGGGGTTATTTGATGGAAGGAGTGGGCTTATTGAGGGGAAGATGAGGTTATGGAGGGAATGAGGGGGGGGGGGGGGGGGATTATCGAGGAGAGGGTCCCCCAACCCAAAATGTTATTTTTGATGCAGAACCCCTTCAGGGAAAGAGCTGCCTCCTTCCTTGAGGAGACCCCAACCCTTCTGGGTTATGGACCCCCCCCCACACCCTTCTACCTCCTGGATTATTGACCACCGCCCCCCTCCCCCGACTGACCTTTGACTTACTTTGACCCCCTCACCCTCCCTCCTTCCTTCCCCCACAATAACATGACATTATTTTGTTTTTTTTAAAAAAAATCGATTTCCCCCCCCCCTCCCGACCCCACACCCGTTGCCACTCGACGAGACGAGCAGTTTCTGAGGTAACTGCCGGCGTTTCCACCTCCCCCGGCCGCGAGAAAAGTGACTTTATTCCCCCAACCTCCTCCTCCTCCTCCTCCTTCGGCGGCCGGAAGTGGACGGCAACGGCGGCGGCGGTGGCAAGAGGTGACCGCGCAACCTCCCGGGTGGGGAGAGGGGGAGGTCCTCCGAGCACCGCGCCCCCAGCAGGCCGGAGGACCGCGGCTCAGCTTCACCTGCCCTTGCCAGGGGGACGACTACTGCTTGAGGCAGGGGGAGGGGCAAGAGAGCCAAGACAATAGACAATAGACAATAGGTGCAGGAGGAGGCCATTCAGCCCTTCGAGCCAGTACCGCCATTCAATGCGATTATGGCTGATCACTCTCAATCAGTACCCCGTTCCTGCCTTCTCCCCATACCCCCTCACTCCGCTATCCTTAAGAGCTCTATCCAGCTCTCTCTTGAAAGCATCCAACGAACTGGCCTCCACTGCCTTCTGAGGCAGAGAATTCCACACCTTCACCACTCTCTGACTGAAAAAGTTCTTCCTCATCTCCGTTCTAAATGGCCGACCCCTTATTCTTAAACTGTGGCCCCTTGTTCTGGACTCCCCCAACATTGGGAACATGTTTCCTGCCTCTAATGTGTCCAATCCCCTAATTATCTTATATGTTTCAATAAGATCCCCCCTCATCCTTCTAAACCAAGAGAGTCAAGAGAGTCAAGTCAAGTTTATTTGTCACATATACATACACGATGTGCAGTGAAATGAAAGTGGCAACGCCTGCGGATTGTGCACAAAAAAGAATTACAGTTACAGCATATAAATAAAGTTAATACGGAGAAGACAAAATTTAGTCCCTGGAGTTATAAAAGTTAACAATCCTAATGGCCTGTGGGAAGAAACTCCGTCTCACCCTCTCCGTTTTCACAGCGTGACAGCGGAGGCGTTTGCCTGACCGTAGCGGCTGGAACAGTCCGTTAATGGGGTGGCAGGGGTCCCCCATAATGTTGCTGGCTCTGGATCTGCATCTCCTGATGTATAGGTCCTGCAGGGGGGCGAGTGTAGTTCCCATGGTGCGTTCTGCCGAACGCACTACTCTCTGCAGAGCCTTCCTGTCCTGGGCAGAGCTGTTCCCAAACCAGACTGTGATGTTGCCGGACAGGATGCTCTCTACAGCCCCAGAGTAGAAGCAATGAAGGATCCTCAGAGACACTCTGAACTTCCTCAGCTGTCTAAGGTGGTAAAGGCGCTGCTTTGCCTTGCCCACCAGTGCAGCAATGTGCATTGCCCATGTCAGATCCTCTTTGATGTGGACTCCCAGGTATTTAAAACTGCTCACCCTATCCACAGTAGACCCATTTATCTCCAGTGGCGTGTACGTCCTCGGATGTTGAGTCCACAATCGGCTCCTTCGTTTTTTTGACATTCAAGAGGAGGCTATTGTCCTGACACCAGAGTGCCAGAGCCAAGAGAGTCAAGAGAGCCAAGAGCAGGGGTTCCCAACCTTTTTCGTCCACCTTTTTCATCCCGTTTGAGTCAAGAGAGCCAAGAGCAGGGATTCCCAACCTTTTTCTTCCCGTTTGACAATAGACAATAGGTGCAGGAGTAGGCCATTCGGCCCTTCGAGCCAGCACCGCCATTCAATGTGATCATGGCTGATCATTCTCAATCAGTACCCAGTTCCTGCCTTCTCCCCATACCCCCTGACTCCGCTATCCTTAAGAGCTCTATCCAGCTTTCTCTTGAATGCATTCAGAGAATTGGCCTCCACTGCCTTCTGAGGCAGAGAATTCCACAGAGTCACAACTGAAAAAGTTTTTCCTCATCTCAGTTCTAAATGGGCTACCCCTTATTCTTAAACTGTGTGTGGCCCCTTGTTCTGGACTCCCCCAACATTGGGAACATGTTTCCTGCCTCTAACGTGCCCAACCCCTTAATAATCTTATACGTTTCGATAAGATCTCCTCTCATCCTTCTAAATTCCAGTGTATACAAGCCTAGTCGCTCCAGTCTTTCAACATATCAATTGAGTCAAGAGAGCCAAGAGCAGGGATTCCCAACCCTTTTCTTCCCGTTTGAGTCAAGAGAGTCTGATTCTTCAATTAGCCAATACCTCTTCAATGTGTGCAAGACACGCTCTGACACAATTTAAGGTGGTTCACAGAGCACATATGTCAAAAGATAAGTTAGCGCGTTTTTATGATCATATAAATCCTACTTGTGATAGATGTAAGTCTGAGGTGGCTTTGCTGACTCATATGTTTCGGTCTTGCCCACTTTTGGAAAAATATTGGAAAGAAATTTCTGATACTATTTCTGTAGTTTTAGGTATTGATTTACAACCTCATCCTATCACTGCGGTTTTTGGGCTACCAATGGGGGCGTGCAGCGTAGGTTCACTAGGTTAATTCCCGGAATGGCGGGACTGTCGTATGTTGAAAGGCTGGAGCGATTGGGCTTGTATACACTGGAATTTAGAAGGATCAGGCGGAATCTTATTGAAACATATAAGATAATTAGGGGATTGGACACATTAGAGGCAGGAAACATGTTCCCAATGTTGGGGGAGTCCAGAACAAAGGGCCACAGTTTAAGAATAAGGGGTAGGCCATTTAGAACGGAGATGAGGAAGAACTTTTTCAGTCAGAGAGTGGTGAAGGTGTGGAATTCTCTGCCTCAGAAGGCAGTGGAGGCCAGTTCATTGGATGCTTTCAAGAGAGAGCTGGATAGAGCTCTTAAGGATAGCGGAGTGAGGGGGTATGGGGAGAAGGCAGGAACGGGGTACTGATTGAGAGTGATCAGCCATGATCGCATTGAATGGCGGTGCTGGCTCGAAGGGCTGAATGGCCTACTCCTGCACCTATTGTCTATTGTCTATTGTCTATTCATCTGTCCCTTTCAGCCCGTCGGTTGATTGCTTTCCCGGATTTTTTTCCCAAATTGGCCTGGGTTTTTATCCGGTTTTTCGCCTCTCCCAGGAGATCACACGGTTCTTTTGGGTGGGAAGAAGGGCGATAGTGGGAAGGGGGTTGGGGTGGGATCAGCCATGATCGTATTGAATGGCGGAGCGGGCTCGAGGGGCCGGTTGGCCTACTCCTGCTACTATTTTCTTGTGTTCTTGTGTTCTTTTACTACATTAATTGCCAGAAGATCTATTTTATTTAAATAAAAGACTCTAATCCTCCCACCACACTCCATTGGTATTCTGAAATGATATCATGTTTAAATTTAGAAAAAATTAGGAGTGATATTGTTAAACCCTCGATTAAATTTGATATGACTTGGGGAAGCTTTATTCAATATTTTCACACAATATAAGTTGTTCCCTCTCCATGTTATAATAATTTGTTACCTTTATTTGGTGGAACAGATTTAACGACAAACAGGGGTCTAAACTGTTGACTTTTTTTTTTTTTGCAACCCAGATTCTGTTTTGTTTTGGGGTTTTTTTGTTTGTTTGCTTATTTTAGTTTAGGGGGGGTAAAAAAAAACACTTTTTTTTTCTTTTTATCTTTTTAAAATATATATATATATAAGTTCTCTTTTAACCTTTTATCTATAACTGGGAGGTCTATACCCTATATGTATTTTGAAACTGGATTTATATTAAGGCTACATTTGTTGTTAATGTAATCCTGATCCCGATGTATTTATGTTTATTATTTTTTGAAATTTAATCAAGTCAAGTCAAGTTTATTTGTCACATACACATACACGATGTGCAGTGAAAAGAAAGTGGCAATGCCTGCGGATTGTGCACAAAAAAGAATTACAGTTACAGCATATAAATAAAGTTAATAAGTTACTATAGTGTAGACAAAAATTTAGTCTCTGGAGTTATAAAAGTTGACAGTCCTGATGGCCTGTGGGAAGAATCTCCGTCTCATCCTCTCCGTTTTCACAGAGTGACAGCGGAGGCGTTTGCCTGATCGTAGCATCTGGAACAGTCCGTTACTGGGGTGGTAGGGGTCCCTCATGATCTTGTTTGCTCTGGATCTGCACCTCCTGATGTATACGTCCTGCAGGGGGGCGAGTGTAGTTCCCATGGTGCGTTCTGCCGAACGCACTACTCTCTGCAGGGCCATCCTGTCCTGGGCAGAGCTGTTCCCAAACCAGACTGTAATGTTGCCGGACAGGATGCTCTCTACAGCCCCAGAGTAGAAGCAATGAAGGATCCTCAGAGACACTCTGAATTTCCTCAGCTGTCTAAGGTGGTAAAGGCGCTGCTTTGCCTTACCCACCAGTGCGGCAATGTGCGTTGCCCACGTCAGATCCTCTGTGATGCGGACTCCCAAGTATTTAAAACTGCTCACCCTATCCACAGTAGACCCATTTATCTCCTGTGGCGTGTACGTCCTTGGATGTTTAGCCCTTCTGAAGATAAAAAGATTTGAAAAGAAAGAAAGAAAGAAGAAAGCCAAGAGTGCCAAGAGCAGGGGTTCCCAACCTTTTTCGTCCCGATTGAGTCAAGAGAGTCAAGAGCAGGGGTTCCCAACCTTGTTCGTCATGATGACATGCTTGCCACAGTCATGGCCAGCAAAAGCAAGTGTCAGCCATTTTCAAGTCAGATCAGGAGTGAAACAGGGATGCGTGATTGCTCCCCCACACTGTTCACGGTCATTGCAACAACCATCCACATCATCAAGGACCACCTACCCCCAGGGATCGAAAATCGTCTACAGAACAGATAGAAACATAGAAACATAGAAAATAGGTGCAGGAGTAGGCCATTTGGCCCTTCGAGCCTGCACGCACCGCCATTCAATATGATCATGGCTGATCATCCAGCTCAGTAACCCGTACCTGCCTTCTCTCCATACCCCCTGATCCCTTTAGCCACAAGGGCCACATCTAACTCCCTCTTAAATATAGCCAATGAACTGGCCTCAACTACCTTCTGTGGCAGAGAATTCCACAGACTCACCACTCTCTGTGTGAAGAAATGTTTTCTCACCTCGGTCCTAAAAGACTTCCCCCTTATCCTTCAGCTGTGACCCCTGGTTCTGGACTTCCCCAACATCGGGAACAATCTTCCCGCATCTAGCCTCTCCAACCCCTTAAGAATTTTATATGTTTCAATAAGATCCCCCCTCAGTCTTCTAAATTCCAGCGAGTACAAGCCTAGTCTATCCAGTCTTTCTTCATATGAAAGTCCTGCCATCCCAGGGATCAATCTGGTGAACCTTCTCTGTACTCCCTCTAAGGTTAGAATGTCTTTCCTCAGATTAGGAGACCAAAACTGTACACAATACTCCAGGTGCGGTCTCACCAAGGCCCTGTACAACTGCTGCAGAACCTCCCTGCTCCTATACTCAAATCCTCTTGCTATGAATGCTAACATACCATTCGCTTTCTTCACTGCCTGCTGCACCTGCACGCTTGCTTTCGATGACTGGTGTACCACGACACCCAGGTCACGTTGCATCTCCCCTTTTCCTAATTGGCCACCATTCAGGTAATACTCTGCTTTCCTGTTCTTGCTGCCAAAGTGGACAACCTCACATTTATCCACATTATATTGCATCTGCATGGCAGACTTTTCAATCTTGCCCGTCTCAAGTCCAAGACTAGGACATCTACGAGCTCCCTCATCGAGTTCCAATACGCAGATGAAAACTGTGTTGCAGCTCTCTCAGAAAATCATCTGCCTTCAACAGTGCATACACAAAACCTGGACTTACCATCAATTCCAAGAAGACCCAGGTTATCTACCAATCGTCACCAACTGAGACAAATCGGAAAGAACCGTCAATTCAACTTGGTGAAACAACCCTGGACGATGTGGATCACTTTCCGTACCATGGAACTCAACTCTCCTCCAATGTCGACCTTGATGACGAGATCCAACATCATCTTAAGTGTGCTGGAACAGCTTTTGGACGTCTTCAAACAAGAGTCTTTCGAAATCGTGACATCCGAACAGACACCAAAACGTTAGTGTACAAAGCAGCGGTGATTCCAAAGCTCCTGTATGCATCAGAAACCTGGACAACATATCAACGCCATCTGAAAACACTTGAAAAGTTCCATCAATGCACTTCCCTCTGGAAGGCGACTCCGGACTGTCAAAGCAGCCACAGCCAGACATAAAAACAGCTTTTTTCCACGAATGATAGTTCTACTCAATAACCAAAGTCTGAAGTCTCTTTTTGCTCTGGTTTATTTTCACCCACATGTTTAGACCGTAATGGTGTATCCTTATTGTTTTGATGTGTTTATGCTTTATTCTTCATTGTTAACTGTATGTTTGTGTTGTCATTTGTGAGCGGAGCACCAAGGCACATTCCTTGTATTCCAAGGCACATTCCTTAGTGGCACGGTGGCGCAGCGGTAGAGTTGCTGCCTTACAGCGAATGCAGCGCCGGAGACTCCGTTCGATCCTGACTACGGGCGCCGTCTGTACGGAGTTTGTACGTTCTCCCCGTGACCTGCGTGGGTTTTCTCCGAGATCTTCGGTTACCTCCCACACTCCAAAGACGTACAGGTGTGTAGGTTAATTGGCTGTGCAAATGTAAAAATTGACCCTAGTGGACAATTGTCTGAGTAAAAATTGTCTGAGGATCCTTCGTTGCTTCTACTCTGGGGCTGTAGAGAGCATCCTGTCCGGCAACATTACAGTCTGGTTTGGGAACAACTCTGCCCAGGACAGGATGGCCCTGCAGAGAGTAGTGCGTTCGGCAGAACGCACCATGGGAACTACACTCGTCCCCCTGCAGGACCTATACATCAGGAGGTGCAGACCCAGAGCAAGCAAGATTATGGGGGACCCCAACCACCCCAGCAACGGACTGTTCCAGCTGCTATGGTCAGGCAAACGCCTCCGCTGTCACGCTGTGAAAACAGAGAGGATGAGACGGAGTTTCTTCCCACAGGCCATCAGGACTGTTAACTTTTATAACTCCAGGGACTAAATATTGTCTTCTCCATATTAACTTTATTAACTTTATTTATATGCTGTAACTGTAATTCTTTTTTGTGCACAACCCGCAGGCATTGCCACTTTCATTTCACTGCGCATCGGGTATGTGCATGTGACAAATTAACTTGACTTGACTAGTGGGTGTAGGATAGTGTTAGTGTGCGGGGATCGCTGGGCGGCGCGGACCCGGTGGGCCGAAGGGCCTGTTTCTGCGCTGTATCTCTAAATCTAAATCAAAAAATCTATATGCATACTTGGCCAATAAACGTATTCATTCATTCATTCAATGATGTCTTCGAAGCAGCTTAAATATCAGCTGTGAAGACAGACGAACCAATGTCAGCATGCTGAATGAAGTAAAAACATCAAGCATCGAAGCCTTCGTCACCAAGAACCAACTAAGATGGGGCAGGTCAGGCAGCATCTCAGGAGAGAAGGAATGGGTGACGTTTCGGGTCGAGACCATTCTTCAGACTGATGTCAGGGGGGCTGGACAAAGGAAGGATATAGGTGTAGACAGGAAGATAGAGGGAGATCTGGGAAGGGGGAGGGGAAGAGAGGGACAGAGGAACTATCTAAAGTAGGAGAAGTCAATGTTCATACCGCTGGGCTGCAAGCTGCCCAGGCGAAATATGAGGTGCTGTTCCTCCAATTTCCGGTGGGCCTCACTATGGCACTGGAGGAGGCCCATGACAGAAAGGCCAGACTGGGAATGGGAGGGGGAGTTGAAGTGCTCGGCCACCGGGAGACCAGTTTGGCCAACGCGGACCGAGCGCAGGTGTTGAGCGAAGCGATCGCCGAGCCTGCGCTTGGTTTCGCCGATGTAAATAAGTTGACATCTGGCGCAGCGGATGCAATAGATGAGGTTGGAGGAGGTGCAGGTGAACCTCTGTCTCACCTGGAAAGACTGTTTGGGTCCTTGGATGGAGTCGAGGGGGGAGGTAAAGGGACAGGTGTTGCATCTCGTGCGGTTGCAGGGGAAAGTGCCCGGGGATGGGGTGGTTTGGGTAGGAAGGGACGAGTGGACCAGGGAGTTACGGAGGGAACGGTCTCTGCGGAACGCAGAGAGGGGAGGGGATGGGAAGATGTGGCCAGTGGTGGGGTCCCGTTGTACCTAAATTGAGAAACCTATGCCAAGGACAGGAAACTCTGGCGAACCAACATCCAAAAAGGAACAGCGATCTTCGAAGCCAACAGATGCACAGAATTAGAAGAAAAGTAAACGGAAAGAGGGGCAGCAACATCTGGAATTACCTGCCCTGAATGCCCAGGAACTTCCAAAGACAGGATCGGACTCATAAACCACCTCCTGAGAGCTCAGATAAACAATGGAATGTAGACCATCACCTTCGACCTCGAGGGATGGCCACTTCGATGACAACTTTTCGAAAGTACATTTACCCCCCCCCACCCTGTTTTGTTCAGTAATTTGAGTTTACACTTCTACCATAATAAAGCAACCGACAAAGGGGATATTTTAAAATACTGTTTTTAACATCATTATTTGACGTTCAAATAACAATAATGGTAGACGAAATTTACCCCCCTGGACTTGTTTTTCCACACAGAGGGTGGTGGATATATGGATATACTAGACCAAGTTGGGCCCAAACCTCTCCTGCATTGGTGCAGCACCCTCTCCTCTCCTCCCCTCCCCCCCCCCCTCACATCTCCCTCCACTCCCCCTCCCCCCGCCTCTCCCCCCTCCCCTCCCCCCCTCCCCTCCCCTCCCTCATCACATCTTCCTCCACTCCCCCTCCCCCCGCCTCCCGCCTCCCCCCCCCACCGCCCCCCCTCCCCCCCTCCCTCCAAGCCTCCTCTCCCTCCCCTCCCGCACTCTATCCCCCTCAACCCCCCTTATCCTCCCTCCCTCCCTCCCCCCTTCCTCCACCCCCCTCCCTCCATCCCTCCCTCCCTAGGGGATAGATTTAAACCTTAAAATGTGAATAACTTAAAAAATATAACACCGATTTCAATGAAACTTCTTCCATTAGCACCAAAGGGACGACGGTGAGTAAGGTGGGCCTAAGATTGCCGCACTATCGTGTCTGAGCCTTAGAGGGAGTACAGAGAAGGTTCACCAGATTGATCCCTGGGATGGTAGGACTTTCATATGGAGAAAGACTGGATAGACTAGGCTTGTACTCGCTGGAATTTAGAAGACTGAGGGGGGATCTTATTGAAACATATAAAATTCTTAAGGGGTTGGAGAGGCTAGATGCGGGAAGATTGTTCCCGATGTTGGGGAAGTCCAGAACCAGGGGTCACAGCTTAAGGATAAGGGGGAAGTCTTTTAGGACCGAGATGAGGAAACATTTCTTCACACAGAGAGTGGTGAATCTGTGGAATTCTCTGCCACAGAAGGTAGTTGAGGCCAGTTCATTGGCTATATTTAAGAGGGAGTTAGATGTGGCCCTTGTGGCTAAATGGATCAGGGGGTATGGAGAGAAGGCAGGTACGGGATACTGAGTTGGATGATCAGCCATGATCATATTGAATGGCAGTGCAGGCTCGAAGGGCCGAATGGCCTACTCCTGCACCTATTTTCTATGTTTCTATGTTTACCTCTTGTACCCATGCAGAACTTACTGACTTCATACACTTTACTTCCAATTTCCATCCTGCCCTTAAATATGCCTGGACTATCTCCGACATCTCCCTCCCTATGTTCTATGTTTCTCTGTGTACCGTTTTGGCTGTAGGATCAAACAAACCAGAGTTTTAGTATATAGAGGTAGGAAGGAACTGCAGATGCTGGTTTGCACCAAAGATAGACACAAAATGCAGGAGTAACTCAGCGGGACAGGCAGCATCTCTGGATAGAAGGATTGGGTGATGTTTCGGGTCGAGACCCTTTAATGGAATTAGTTGACAGAGGGGGTTGTTGAGGCAGGTACTATAACAACAGTGTAAGGACGACACAAAGTGCTGGACTAACACAGCAGGTCAGGCAGCAACTCAGGAGAATAGGAATAGGTGACTTTTTGAGTCGAGACCCTTCTTCAGACCGAGAGTCAGTGGGAGAGGGAAACTAGAGATGTGAAAGGTGCAGAACAAGTCAGAGCCGGTACCGATGACCAAGGAAAGGTGGAGCCCACAGTTAGGGTTGTCAACTAGTTAGGGTTGTTAAGGGCGGCACGGTGGCACAGCGGTAGAGTTGCTGCCTTACAGCGAATGCAGTGCCGGAGACTCAGGTTCGATCCTGACTACGGGCGCCGTCTGTACGGAGTTTGTATGTTCTCCCCGTGACCTGCGTGGGTTTTCTCTGAGATCTTTGGTTTCCTCCCACACTCCAAAGAGGTACAGGTACGTAGGTTAATTGGCTTGGTAAATGTAAAAATTGTCCGTAGTGGGTATAGGATAGTGTTAATGTGCGGGGATGGCTGGGCAGCGCGGACCCGGTGGGCCGAAGGGCCTGTTTCTGTGCTGTATCTCTAAATCTAAAAAAATCTAAAACTGTCCCATATTAGCCGGGACATCCCCTATTTTGGGCTAAATTGGTTTGTCCCATATTAGGCCCATGAGGCGCTGTAGGCCTTGACACAGTAGGCCCGGACACTGTAGGCCCGGACACTGTAGGCCTGGGGGGGCGCTGTAGGCCCGGACACAGTAGACCCAGACAAAGTAGGCCCTGACACTGTAGGCCCAGGGGCCGCTGTAGGCCCGGACAGTGTAGGCTAACGGAGTGTTTATGGGGAGCGGGGCCGAATGCATTCGCCTAACGGAGGTTGCCTCCTGACCCAGGCGGCCACCATTGGTGGAGCGGGAGCACGTGGCCGCTGGCTGGTTGAGGTCAAGTGGGGCGCGGGCTGTGACGTCACTTTTTGTCCCTTATTGGGAGTGAGAAAGTTGGCAACTGATAGGAGAGGGGAGAAGCCAGAGTGACAGGGGTGAGACTGGTCCTTGATTATGCTGATGGCCTTGCCGAGGCAGCATGAAATGTACGGGGATTGCCACGAAAGCCAGCATAGACCCGATGGACCGAAGGGCTTGCTTCGATGCTGCAAGAACTTTTCTGTGTACGGATTTGAGAAGGTGACGTGATTTGCTTTTATTTACTGAAGTAAACTTTAACATTATTCTGATATTTATTATGACCGCACCTCAGTCTGAAGAAGGGTCTCGACCCGAAACGTCACCCATTCCTTCTCTCCCCAGATGCTGCCTGACCCGCTGAGTTACTCCAGCATTTTGTGTCTACCCTATTTTTAGGTGTGGGTTAAGGGGAATGTCGTCAAACTGGTTCAGAGAACAATGCTGGTTAAAAAAAGAGACGCTAAATGCTGGAGCAATGTAAGAAAATAACTGCAGATGTTGGTACAAATCGAAGGTATTTATTCACAAAATGCTGGAGTAACTCAGCAGGTCAGGCAGCATCTCAGGAGAGAAGGAATGGGTGACGTTTCGGGTCGAGACCCTTCTTCAGACTGATGTCAGGGGGGCGGGACAAAGGAAGGATATAGGTGGAGACAGGAAGATAGAGGGGGAACTGGGAAAGGGGAGGGGAAGAGAGGGACAGAGGAACTCTCTAAAGTTGGAGAAGTCAATGTTCATACCGCTGGGCTGCAAGCTGCCCAAGCAGAATATGAGGTGCTGTTCCTCCAATTTCCGGTGGGCCTCACTATGGCACTGGAGGAGGCCTATGAAAGAAAGGTCAGACTGGGAGTGGGAGGGGGAGTTGAAGTGCTCAGCCACCGGGAGATCAGGTTGGTTGAGGCGGACTGAGCGAAGGTGTTGAGCGAAACGATCGCCGAGCCTGCGTTTGGTTTCGCCGATGTAAAGAAGTTGGCATCTAGAGCAGCGGATGCAATAGATGAGGTTGGAGGAGGTGCAGGTGAACCTCTGTCTCACCTGGAAAGACTGTTTGGGTCCTTGGATGGAGTTGAGGGGGGACGTAAAGGGACAGGTGTTGCATCTCCTGCGGTTGCAGGGGAAAGTGCCCGGGGATGGGGTGGTTTGGGTGGGAAGGGACGAGTGGACCAGGGAGTAGCTGGAGTATCTCAGAGTAGCTCAGAGGATCAGGCAGCATCTCTGGAGAATATAGATAGGTAACTTTTCGAGTCGGGACCCTACAATCAGTCTGAAGAACGGTGTCAACTACCAATATTCTCCAGAGATACTGCCTGACTCGCTGAATTACTCCGGCACTTTGTTTATAAACCAACATCACTGTGCGTCAGGGATAATGATAGATGGAAAGGGGAGGAGTCTGCGAGACTACGTGTCTATGTCTGTGTGGAGTTTGCACGTTCACCCCGTGACCGCGTGGGTTTTTGCCGAGATCTTCGGTTTCCTCCCACTCTCCAAAGCCATACAGGTTTATAGATTCATTGGCTTGGTGTACGTGTAAATTGCCTGTTTCCGCACTGTATCTCTAAACTAAAAAACTTCCTCTATTACGCAACAAAGTCTAAAGTTCAAAGAATCTTTCATTGATTGTAAAGAGTTGTGGGACACCCTGGAGGTTACAGAGGAAATGTATTCACCAGAATGTGAAAAATTTATTTTTAAGTGGTAATAGAGTGGTCCTGAACTGCTATCAACCTCACTAGATAGACCCTCGGACTATCCTTGATTGGACTTTGCCGGCTTTACCTTGCACTAAACGTTTTTCCATACAAGATTCAAGATTCAAGATAGCTTTATTGTAATCCAAATTGGACGAAATTCAGTCACCCACAGTTCAACAACAAAAGCATCAAAATAGGCATTAAAATTACACAACCCCCAAAACACACAAAAGAAACATCCATCAAGAAAACATCCATGACAGTGAGTCTCCTCCAGTCCTCTCCTCACTGTGATGGAAGGCCACAATGTCTTTTCCCTTCTCCTGCTGTCCTCTCCCGCGGTCAGGTTGTTGTGGTTGCAGGCCGCGCCGGACGGTCCGCAGCGGGCCGAGCCTAAGGCGAGTCGCAGCCGCTCCCGCAGCCTCCGAAGACGGCCGGCTCCGCCGATGATAAGTCCGATCCGGGGCGGGCGAACACGCTGCTGCTGCCGCTGTTGCTGCACGTCGGGGCGGTCGTGGCTCCCGACATTGAAGCCCCCGCCCAGCAGAGAAATATCCCGCGGCCTATCTTAGGCCGCGCCGGACGGTGAAATGTCCGCGACCCATGCCCCGCGACCCGGGGCGGGCGAACACGCTGCCGCTGCCGGAGCTCCTGATGTCGGCATCCACGCGGCCCGAGCCTAAGGCGAGTTGCAGCCGCTCCCGCAGCCTCCGAAGACGGCCGGCTCCGGTGATGGTTAGTCCGATCCGCGGGCTCTGCGAACCGGAGCCCTGGAGGCCGCCAGCTCCAGGAGTTGGGCCGATGGTTGGGCCGCAGCAGGAACGGAGACACCGCCCAGAAAACAAAGGTCGGGTCTCCGTTCGGAAGGGACACATATTTACAATTTTACAGTCCCCCCCCACATACACACACAGTACACAAACACAAAAACACCACATCACAACTACAATTAAGACAAAAAAAACAACAAAAACACAAAGACAAATGGACCGCAGGTAAGCCGCAGCTGCTATGGCAGCGCCGCCATTTTGGCACACATTGTAACGTATATTCGCGTGGGCAGCTTGCAGCCCAGCGGTATGAATATTGTTCTCTCTCAGGCATTTATTCACAAAATGCTGGAGTAACTCAGCGGGTCAGGCAGCATCTCAGGAGAGAAGGTATGGGTGACGTTTCGGGTCGAGACCCTTCTTCAGACTGATGTCAGAGGGCGGGACAAAGGAAGGATATAGGTGGAGACAGGAAGATAGAGGGAGAACTGGGAAGGGGGCGGGGGAAGAGAGGGACAGAGGAACTATCTAAAGTGGGAGAAGTCAATGTTCATACCACTGGGCTGCAAGCTGCCCAAGCGAAATATGAGGTGCTGTTCCTCCAATTTCCGGTGGGTCTCACTATGGCACTGGAGGAGGCCCATGACAGAAAGGTCAGACTGGGAGTGGGAGGGGGAGTTGAAGTGCTCAGCCACCGGGAGATCAGGTTGGTTAATGCGGACTGAGTGAAGGTGTTGAGCGAAACGATCGCCGAGCCTGCGTTTGGTTTCGCCGATGTAAAGAAGTTGACATCTAGAGCAGCGGATACAATAGATGAAGTTGGAGGAGGTGCAGGTGAACCTCTGCCTCACCTGGAAAGACTGTTTGGGTCTTGGATGGAGTTGAGGGGGGAGGTAAAGGGACAGGTGTTGCATCTCCTGAAGTTGCTCTTCATCTCACCTCATTGTTCTTCTATATCTCTTGTTTCCCTTATCTCTAACCAGTCTGAAGAAGGGTCTCGACCCGAAACGTCACCCATTCCTTCTCTCCAGAGATGCTGCCTAGGGGTGCCAAATATCGCACTCCCAAATAAGGGCCAAGGTGACGTCACTGCCCCGTGCCCCACGTGACCTCACCCAGCCAGCGGCCACATGCTCCCGCACCACCCACCCAGGCCGGGAGGCGGGTTGCTATGCAACCACCGTTAGGCGGCTCCCGGGCCTCCGAGCCTACACTGTCTGGACCTACAGTGTCCGGGCCTACAGTGTCCGGGCCTAGTGTCCGGGCCTACAGTGTCCGGGCCTACAATGTCCGGGCCTACAATGTCCGGGCCTACAATGTCCGGGCCAACAGCGCCCCCCGGGCCTAATACAGGACAAGGGCCTTCCTTTACGGGACAAACCAATTTAGCCCCAAATGCCCCTAATGCTGCCTGTCCCGCTGAGTTACTCCAGCTTTTTGTGTCTATCTTTGTGTATCTATACACTGTGAATGGCTCGATTGTAATCATGCATTGTCTTTCCCACTTACTGGGGATAGCACATATCAAAAGCTTTTCACTGTACCTCGGTACACGTGACAATAAACTGAACTGTAAACTGTAATTATAAAACATGCCCAAATGGCTGAGAAAACTATAACAGAGAACTTCCTCTGCAAAATATCTAGATAGAATTCCACCCTCCACTAGTGGTGTGACTAATCTTTCTTTGGGTGGCTTCTTAAAGTTGCAAAACATTTTATTGTGGCACGCAAAATGGGCAGGAAGGAACTGCAGATGCTGGTTTACACCGAAGAAAGACAGAAAGTACTGGAGTAACTCGGCGGGTCAGGCAGCATCTCCAGAGAAACGGAATAGGTGATGTTTCGGGTCGAGACCCTTCTTCAGACTAAGAGTCAGGGAGGGGGACACAGGAGGTATGGGAAGTTGGATTGCCAACTATCTCACTCTCAAATAAGGGACAAAGGGTGACGTCACCGCCCCGCGTGACCTCACCCAGCCAGTGGCCACGTGCTCCCGCTCCACCAATGGTGGCCGCCCGGGCCCGGAGGCGGGTTGCTACAGCGTCCGTCCGAGCCTAATTCGGGACAAACCAATTTAGCCCAAAATACGGGATGTCCCGGCTAATACGGGACAGTTTACAACCCTAATGGAAAGATACAGAACAAAGCAGAGCCTGCATCGAGGACTCAAGAAATGTGAAAGCACAGATCAAAGGGCACGATGATCGGGTAAAGATAGAATGGTTCATTATTGAATTCAAATGTAGAATGGTTCAGTCTCGACCCACAATGTCACCCATTCCTTCTCTCCGGAGATGCTGCCTGTCCTGCTGAGCTACTCCAGTATTTTCATATCATATCATATATATACAGCCGGAAACAGGCCTTTTTTCGGCCCACCAAGTCCGTGACGCCCAGTGATCCCCGCACATTAACACTATCCTACACCCACTAGGGACAATTTTTACATTTTACCAAGCCAATTAACCTACATACCCGCACGTCTTTGGAGTGTGGGAGGAAACCGAAGATCTCGGAGAAAACCCACGCAGGTCACGGGGAGAACGTACAAACTCCTTACAGTGCAGCACCCGTAGTCAGGATCGAACCTGAGTCTCCGGCGCTGCATTCGCTGTAAAGCAGCAACTCTACCGCTGCGCCACCGTGCCGCCTTGTATCTATCTTCGGTGTAAATCAGCATCTGCAGTACCTTCCAGCACAAGTCGCCTATCCATGTTCTCCAGAGATACTGCCTGACCTGTTGAGTAACTCCAGCACTTAGTGTCAATCTTTGGTGTCAACTGGCATCTGCAGTTCCTTCCTGCACAAGTCACCTATTATCCATGTCCGACACAAGTCACCTATTATCCATGTCCTACACAAGTCACCAGTCACCTATTGTCCATGTTCTCCAGAGATGCTGCTTGACCTGCTGAGTAACTCCAGGACTTTGTATCTATCTTTGGTGTCAACCATCTGCTGTTCCTTCCTGCACAAGTCAGTTAATATCCATGTCCTGCACAAGTCACCAGTCACCTATTGTCCATGTTCTCCAGAGATGCTGCCTGACCTGTTGAGTAACTCCAGCATTTTGTGTCTATCTTTGGTGTCAACCATCTGTAGTTCCTTCTTACCCAAGTAACCCACTATCCATGTCCTACACAAGTCACCTATTATCCATGTTCTACGGAAGTCACAAGTCACCTATTATCCATGTCGTACACAAGTCACGTATTATCCATGTTCTCCAGAGATGCAGCCTGGCCTAATGAGTAACTCCGGCACTTTGTGTCTATCTTTGGTGTCAACCATCTGCAGTTCCTTCCTACACAAGTCACCTGTTCTCCATGTCCTACACAAGTCATCAGTCACCTATTATCCATGTTCTCCAGAGATGCTGCCTGACCTGTTGAGTAACTCCAGCACTTTGTGTCTATCTTTGGTGTCAACCATCTGCCGTTCCTTCCTGCACAAGTCACCTAATATCCATGTCCTACACAAGTCACCAGTCACCTATTGTCCATGTTCTCCAGAGATGCTGCCTGGCCTGCTGAGTAACTCCATCATTTTGTGTCTATCTTTGGTGTCAACCATCTGCAGTTCCTTCTTACCCAAGTAACCTATTATCCATGTCCTACACAAGTCACCTATTATCCATATCCTACACAAGTCACCTTTTATCCATGTCCTACACAAGTCACCTTTTATCCATGTTCTCCAGAGATGCTGCCTGACCTTTGGTGAGTAACTCTAGCACTTTGTGTCTATCTTTGGTGTCAACCAGCTGCAGTTCCGTCTTACCCAAGTCACCTTTATCCATGTCCTACACAAGTCACCTATTATCCATGTCGTATTCAAATCACCTATTATCCATGTCGTACACAAGTCACCTGTTATCCATGTCGTACACAAGTCACCTATTATCCATGTCGTACACAAGTCACCTATTATCCATGTCGTACACAAGTCACCTATTATCCATGTTCTCCAGAGATGCTGCCTGACCTTTGCTGAGTAACTCCAGCATTTTGTGTCTATCTTTGGTGTCAACCATCTGCAGTTCCTTCTTACCCAAGTAACCTATTATCCATGTCCTATTTAATAGATGACTTGTGTACGACATGGATAATAGGTGACTTGTGTGCGACATGGATAATAGGTGACATGTGTAGGACATGGATAATAGGTGACTTGTGTAGGACATGGATAATAGGTGACTTGTGTCGGACATGGATAATAGACTATTATCCATGTCCTACACAAGTCACCTATTATCCATGTTCTCCAGAGATGCTGCCTGACCTGTTGAGTAACTCCAGCACTTTGTGTCTATCTTTGGTGTCAACCATCTGCCGTTCCTTCCTGCACAAGTCACCTAATATCCATGTCCTACACAAGTCACCAGTCACCTATTGTCCATGTTCTCCAGAGATGCTGCCTGGCCTGTTGAGTAACTCCAGCATTTTGTGTCTATCTTTGGTGTCAACCATCTGTAGTTCCTTCTTACCCAAGTAACCCACTATCCATGTCCTACACAAGTCACCTATTATCCATGTCTTACGCAAGTCACCAGTCACCTATTATCCATGTTCTACGGAAGTCACAAGTCACCTATTATCCATGTCGTACACAAGTCACGTATTATCCATGTTCTCCAGAGATGCAGCCTGGCCTAATGAGTAACTCCGGCACTTTGTGTCTATCTTTGGTGTCAACCATCTGCCGTTCCTTCCTGCACAAGTCACCTAATATCCATGTCCTACACAAGTCACCAGTCACCTATTGTCCATGTTCTCCAGAGATGCTGCCTGACCTGCTGAGTAACTCCATCATTTTGTGTCTATCTTTGGTGTCAACCATCTGCAGTTCCTTCTTACCCAAGTCACCTATTATCCATGTCGTACACAAGTCACCTATTATCCATGTCCTACACAAGTCACCTATTATCCATGTCCTACACAAGTCACCTATTATCCATGTCCTACACAAGTCACCTATTATCCATGTTCTCCAGAGATGCTGCCTGACCTGCTGAGTAACTCCAGCATTTTACGTCTATCTTTCGTGTCAACCATCTGCAGTTCCTTCTTACCCCAGTAACCTATTATCAATGTCCTATTTAATAGATGACTTGTGTAGGACATGGACAATAGGTGACTTATGTAGGACATGGATAATAGGTGACTTGTGTAGGACATGGATATTAGGTGACTTGTGTCGGACATGGATAATAGACTATTATCCATGTCCTACACAAGTCACCTATTGTCCATGTTCTCCAGAGATGCAGCCTGACCTTTGCTGAGTAACTCCAGCATTTTGTGTCTATCTTTGGTGTCAACCATCTGCAGTTCCTTCTTACCCAAGTAACCTATTATCCATGTCCTACACAAGTCACCTATTATCCATGTCCTACACAAGTCACCTATTATCCATATCCTACACAAGTCACCTTTTATCCATGTTCTCCAGAGATGCTGCCTGACCTTTGGTGAGTAACTCTAGCACTTTGTGTCTATCTTTGGTGTCAACCATCTGCAGTTCCTTCTTACCCAAGTAACCCACTATCCATGTCCTACACAAGTCACCTTTTATCCATGTTCTCCAGAGATGCTGCCTGACCTTTGCTGAGTAACTCCAGCACTTTGTGTCCATCTTTGGTGTCAACCAGGGAAGGCCCAAAAAAGTGCTAGCAAGTTTGTATGAGAGTGGGAGGAAGGGGGGGGGGGGGGGGGAGGAGATCCCCAGCAGGTTTGGTTGCGCCGTAGCGAGTGGCCTCCATTTTGTCTGAGCTTCAGCAGCAGCGGCGGAGGCCTTTTCCTTCACCTTCTCCACGCCCGCACGGCAGCCCCGGAGCAGCAGCAACAGCAGCAGCAGCAGCAACCCCGCCGGCGAATGCACCTCCTCCTCCTCCTCCAGCGGACGGGAGGAGGAGGCGACGAGCGCCGCCACCGCCGCCGCCCGCCCATCGATGGCCGCCGCTGTCAACCCGGGTGAGTGTCTGCCTCAAAATGGAGGCCGGGGCTGCAGGCCGACGTGTAGGCCTCAACCGCCGAAACCAGTCAAAACGCCGACGTATTCCGGACGCGTGCAACGTTAATACTATAAATATAACTCCTGCCGTCGCTGCACTCGACAGTAGAAACATAGAAACATAAAAAAAATAGGTGCAGGAGTAGGCCATTCGGCCCTTCGAGCCTGTACGCACCGCCATTCAATGTGATCATGGCTGATCATCCAACTCAGTATCCCGTACCTGCCTTCTCTCCATACCCCCTGATCCCTTTAGCCACAAGGGCCACATCTAACTCCCTCTTAATTATAGCCAATGAACTGGCCTCAACTGTCGTCGCTCACCTAGAGATCCTACTGTATGTTTCATTTTTTTCCCCCCCTTAGTACCTAATCAGATGTACAGCACTTTGGTCAACGTGGGTTGTTTTTAAATGTGCTATACAAATAAAATTGACTTGACTTGACTTGTGGCAGAGAATTCCACAGATTCACCACTCTCTGTGTGAAAAACAACTCGGTCCTAAAAGACTTCCCCCTTATCCTTAAACTGTGTGACCCCCCTTGTTCTGGACTTCCCCAACATCGGGAACAATCTTCCCGCATCTAGCCTGTCCAACCCCTTAAGAATTTTGTAAGTTTCTATAAGATCCCCCCTCAGTCTTCTAAATTCCAGCGAGTACAAGCCGAGTCTATCCAGTCTTTCTTCATATGAAAGTCCTGACATCCCAGGGATCAATCTGGTCAACCTTCTCTGTACTCCCTCTGTGGCAAGAATGTCTTTCCTCAGATTAGGAGACCAAAACTGTACGCAATACTCCAGGTGCAGTCTCACCAATGCCCTGTACAACTGCAGCAGAACCTCCCTGCTCCTATACTCAAATCCCCTCGCTATGAATGCCAACATACCATTCGCTTTCTTCACTGCCTGCTGCACCTGCATGCCTACTTTCAATGACTGGTGCACCACGACACCCAGGTCTCGTTGCATCTCCCCTTCTCCTAATCGGCCACCATTCAGATAATAGTCTGCTTTCCTGATCTTGCCGTCAAAGTGGATAACCTCACATTTATCCACATTATACTGCATCTGCCATGCATTTGCCCACTCACCTAACCTATCTAAGTCAGGTTGCAGCCTCCTAGCATCCTCCTCACAGTAATCGTCGTTGTTACTTCTCTTTTGGCCTCAACTTTGATTGTAATGGGGGGCATTTCCTATGTAAACATACATGTCCCGCTGGGGCTCTGCCCTCCCGCCAGTGAGGGTGATGTTGTCTGCTGCCTGACATTTTTTTTCCCCCCAAAACTTCTTCAGTTATGGGGGTTCGAGAGAGAGTTAGAGTTAACTAGACCAAGTGGACCTGTTGGGGCCCAAACCTCTCCTGCATTAGTGGAGCGCCCTCTCTCCTCCCCCCTCTGTCCTCTCCCCCTCTCCTCTCCTCCTCCCTCTCTCCTCTCCTCCTCCCTCTCTCCTCTCCTCCTCCCTCTCTCCTCTCCTCCTCCCTCTCTCCTCCTCCCTCTCTCCTCTCCTCCTCCCTCTCTCCTCTCCTCCTCCCTCTCTCCTCTCCTCCTCCCTCTCTCCTCTCCCCCTCTCTCCTCTCCCCCTCTCTCCTCTCCCTCTCTCTCCTCTCCCCCTCTCTCCTCTCCCCCTCTCTCCTCTCCCCCTCTCTCCTCTCCCCCTCTCTCCTCTCCCCCTCTCTCCTCTCCCCCTCTCTCCTCCCCCCCTCTCTCCTCCCCCCTCTCTCCTCTCCCCCTCTCTCCTCTCCCCCTCTCTCCTCTCCCCCTCTCTCCTCTCCCCCTCTCTCCTCTCCCCCTCTCTCCTCTCCCCCTCTCTCCTCTCCCCCTCTCTCCTCTCCCCCTCTCTCCTCCCCCCCTCCTCTCCTCTCCTCCCCCTCTCTTCCTCCCCTCCGTCCTCCTCCCCTCCGTCCTCCCCCTCCGTCCTCCCCCCCTCTGTCCTCCGTCCTCCCCCCCTCCGTCCTCCCCCCCTCCGTCCTCCGTCCTCTCCCCCTCCGTCCTCTCCCCCTCCGTCCACCCCCCTCCGTCCTCCCCCCCTTCCGTCCTCTCCCCCCCTCCGTCTCCGCCCCCCCCTCCGTCCTCACCTCCTCTCTGTCCTCACCTCCTCTCCGTCCTCACCTCCTCTCCTCCTCACCTCCTCTCCACCTCTTCCCCACCTCTCCACCTCCCCTCTTTTAGTATCTGAACTGATGTACAGCACTTTGGTCAACGTGGGTTGTGTTTAAATGTGCTATACAAATAAAATTGACTTGACTTGACTCTCCTCTCCCCCCCCCCTCCCCATCACCCTCCTCCCCCCCATCACCCTCCCCCCCTTCCTCCCCCCCCCCGCATCTCCTCCTCCTCCTCCTCCTCCTCCCCACCCCATCCCCCTCAACCCCCCTTATCCAAATTCCTCCCCTCCCTCCCCCCAACCCTTCCACCCCCTCCCTTCCCCCTTTCCATCCTCTCAACCCCCCTCCATCCCCTCAACCCCCCTTATCCACATTCCTCCCCCCTCCCCTCCCCTCTCCTCTCCTCTCCATCCCTCCCCATCGCCTCCCCCTCCCCACTTCCCCTTCCCCCTCTCCATCCCCCTCAACCTCCCTTATCCAAATTCCTAATCCCCTCCCTCTCCCACCTCCCACTCCCCCTCAACCCCCCTCCACTCCGCACCCCCTCCGCCTCCCCGCACCCCCTCCCCCTCTCCATCAACCCCCCTTATCCACATTCCTCCCCCTTCCCCCCCCCCCACTTCCTGCCTTCTTCCTTTAAACCAAGGGTTCCCAACCTGGGATAAATTTTGCCGACCATTATTGTTATTTGAACTTAAAATAATAACGTTAAAAACTGTATAAATTTCCCCTTTGTCGGTTGCTTTATTATGGTAAACTTAAGTTACTGAACTAAACAGGATGGGGGTAAATTTACTTTCGAAAAGTTGCCAGGGGTAAACGGGTGAAAAAAGTTGGGAACCCCTGCCCCTTAACACCCGTACTAATCAAGATTCTGTCAATCTCTGTCTTTAAAATACCCAGCGTTCTGTGGCAATGAATTCCACAGATTCATCACCTTCTGACTAAAGAAATTCCTCCTCGTTTCCTTTCTGAAGCTACGTCCTTTAATTTTGAGGCTGTGCACTCTGGTCCTAGACTCGCCCACTAGTGGAAACATCCTCTCCACGTCCACATGTGTAGGAAAAGAACTGCAGACGCTGGTTTAAATCGAAGGGAGACACAAAATGCTGAAGTAACTGAAGAATCTGAAGTAATCTGAAGAAGGATCTCGACCCGAAACGTCACCCATTCCTTCTCTCCCGAGATGCTGCCTGACCTACTGAGTTACTCCAGCATTTTGTGTCTACTCTCCACATCCACTCTATCCAGGCCTTTCAATGGCTGCTCTGCATAGTATAGTTTAGAGCTACAGTGGGAAAACAGGCCCTTCAGCCCACCGAGTCCACGTCGATCATCGATCACCCCGCACACTAACACTATCCTACCTACATGTAGGGACAGTTTACAATTTTAGCAAGCCAATCAGCCTACAAACCTGCACGTCCTTGGAGCGGGGGAAGAACCCAAAGAAAACCCACGCAGGTCATGGGGAGAAATGACAAACTCTGTAAAGACAGTACCCGTAGTCAGGTTTGAACCCAGGTCCTGGTGCTGTAGGGCAACAACTCTATCGCTGCACCATTGTGCCACCAGTACACAGGGAACTGTAGATGCTGGCTCCCCTTTATGGAATTCCAAGTATGGATGCAAAGACTGAACAGTTAGGGGTGGCATGGTGGCGTGGCGGTATAGCTACTGCCTTACTGCGCCAGAGACCCGCGTTCCATCCTGAATACGGGTGCCGTCTGTACGGAGTTTGTACGTTTCACCAGTGACCTGCGTGGGTTTTCTCAAAGATCTTCGATTTCCTCCCACACTCCAAAGACGTACAGGTTTGTAGGTTAATTGGCTTGGTAGAAATGTAAATTGTCCATAGTGTGTGTCGGATGGTGTTAGTGTGCGGGGGATCGCTGGTCGGTGCGGACTCGGTGGGCCGAAGGGCTTCTTTCTACGCTGTATCTCTAAACCACTCTATCCAGGTATCTCTAAACAAAACAAAATAAACTAAAGTTATTGTAGTAATTTATCGTAAAAACAAGCAGTTCTCTGCACTTGCTGAGGTTCTTCAGCTAGCTCTGACTTCTCAAATTGAGAATGGAAGCAATCCGTCTTTGAACCTGTGGCATAATATAAGAAAATAACTGCAGATGCTGGTACAAATCGATTTATTCACAAAATGCTGGACTCCAGCATTACTCCAGCATTTTGTGAATAAATCGATTTGAACCTGTGGCACTTCAGTGTCAGACAGTGAAGAAGTATTTCACTTCTTTTCCCCTTAATCTTTTATTTTTGCTTTCGAGTCATAGAGTCATTGAGCAGGCCCTTCAACGCCGACCCACTTGCCCCATCTACACTAGTCTCACTCACGTGCCTACGTTTGGGCCATCAAGTCAAGTCAAGTTTATTTGTCACATACACATACAAGATGTGCAGTGAAATGCATATTTCACTCTAAACCAGTGTTTCTCAACTGGGGTTGCTAGGGGTTCCGCGAGAAATAGTGATAAATAGGCTAATCATACGTAAATGTACTTTTCAGCCATTTTTATGTTTGGTATTGTCAATAAACTTGAGAAAAACGTACGTTTTTTTTGCTTAAACCAGTTATCAGAAAAATATATTGTGTTGGCCTTATGAACTTTAAGTTTATGAAACAGAAAGAAAGAGATTGATAAAGATATATAATAATTTTTATGTAGGAGTTCCCTGAGACATGAAAATTATTTCAAGGGTTCCACAAGGGTAAAAAGGTTGAGAAACTGCTGCTCTAAACCTATCCCATTCATGTACCAGTGCCAATGCTTTTTAAACGTTGTTTTTGTCCCTGCCTCAACTACCTCTTCTGGCAGCTCGTAGGTCACGGGGAGAACGTCCAAACTCCGTACGGACCGCGACCGCAGTCAGGATCGAACCCGGGTCTCTACCGCTGCGCCACCGTGCTGCCCGAATATTGGGCGGAATCCTTTGAACTGTGTCCTCTGGCTAGCAACAATTCTGTCATTGTAAATTTGCACTAAAACAAGTGTTTAAGCCACATTCCCCTTTGAGCGATTTTGGTCAGGTGTGAGGTGCACTCTGCGTGGGTTTTCTCCGAGATCTTCGGTTTCCTCCCACAATCCAAAGACGTGCTGACCTGTAGGTTAATTGGCTTGGTGTAAATGCAAATGGTCCCTCGTGTTGTGTGTAGGTCAGTGTACTGGGATCGCTGTATCTCTAAACTAAACTAACTCAGCGGGACAGGCAGCATCTCTGGAGAGGAGGAATGGATGACGTTTCGAGTCGAGACCACTTCTTCAGTCTAGCTTAGATGGTCAGCACGGGTGAGTTGGGCCGAAGGGCCTGTCCCCTGTGCTGTACGACTCCTCTATCTTCAGCAGACACACACCTCTATGGTTTCTAAGAGAAGATCGTGAAAATGCCTTTGCTGCCGGGGAGCTGAATGTACCGTTAAAATCGTTAAATATAAATGGGGGTTTTGCTGTTGTTGTTTGAGACAAAAGTTTGCTGAGGGCAGGATTTGATTCTGCCTTTTTTTTGGAAAGAGAGCTTCCCTGTTGTTGCTGCAGTAACAGTGGTTGGTCCAATGGAGAGTTTTGATCACAGTCCTGTTACCAAGGCAACCCACGTCTCTTTTAATTCAAGATAGGATGTGTGTAGTGGCGATGAGAAAACAAATTGTGGATGTTCAGAGATTCTGGCTCAGTCTCCCTGTGTCTGCTCCATCCCGAAATCCCGTGGTCAGCTTGATTGATTTATGCCCGAGTTTATTTTAGAGATACAATGCCGGAAACAGACCCTTCGGCCCACCGAGCCCGCGTCGACCAGCGATCCCCTTTACACTAGCACACTGGGGACAATTTACAATTATACCAAGCCTGCAAACCTGCACATCTTTGGAGTGCGGGAGGAAACCGGAGCACCCGGTGAAACCCACGCAGGTCACGGGGAGAACTTGCAAACTCCGAGCAGACAGCACCCGTAGTCAGGGTTGATCTGAAGGGGCTGCTCCTCAAGTTCTGGCTCCATTTTAGCCCTACGCTTTTAATTTTTGGGCAGCCGGTATAGAGGGGGGAGGGTCGGGAGGGAGGAGGGGGTCTCCCTGTCGGTCTGCTCCTGGGCCTGGCAGCGGTTAGTCGACGGCCTCACAGAGGTCGACTGCCTGCCCCTGATCCGGGCTTACGTCCGTGCACGCGTGTTCCTGGAGAGGGAACACGCGGTGTCCACGGGGACTCTGGAGGCCTTCCGTGAACGCTGGTCGCCGCGCGGGGGGTCGAATGTATTGTTGACAGGGATGGCGGGATTTTAACGTGAAAATTGTTTATTTTGTAAACTGCCGATACAGGCGGCTTTTGTTTGATCACATTTCACTTTGTATGTTTGTATGTTTTTCTTTGGAATAAAACTTTTATATTAAAAAAAAAAGTAGCCAGGGTCGAATCTGGCCCTGTAAGGCAGCAACACTCCCACTGCGCTACCGAGCCACCTTTAAATGTTTTCATTGCCATTTTTCTTTCTCCAGTTGTAGAGATGGCTTCGGAGATCGGGGGGCCGCTGTCTGTGGATTGCAACGCTGGATCTGCGGCTCAATCCCAGGACGGTGGGGGCATCATGTCCCGAGCACCCAAGAGATGCTCAGGGTAAGGAGATTTGGTCTCTGCGACATTCGAGAAGACTGTCCCCATTGAATGACTCGCACCTGTCAGTTGTAAGGATGCGTCCCAAGGAATTGGGTACCCCGGGCGGCACGGTGGCGCAGCGGTAGAGTTGCTGCCTTACAGCGAATGTAGCGCCGGAGACTCAGGTTCGATCCTGACTACGGGCGCCGTCTGTACGGAATTTGTACGTTCTCCCCGTGACCTGCGTGGGTTTTTTCCGAGATCTTCGGTTTCCTCCCGCACTCCAAAGACGTACAGGTATGTAGGTTAATTGGCTGGGAAAATGTAAAAATTGTCCCTAGTGGGTGTAGGATAGTGTTAGTGTGCGGGGATCGCTGGGCGGCGCGGACCCGGTGGGCCGAAGGGCCTGTTTCTGCGCTGTATCTCTAAATCTAACAGATAGAACTGTTTTATTTATTGGTAGCTAGAACCCCCAAGTTCTAGATGGCACAGCAGTCGAGTTGCTGCCTCATAGCGCCAGAGGCCCGATTCGACCCTGAACACGGGTGCTTGTCTGTACGTTCTCCCCGTGACCGGCGTGGGTTTTCTCTGGGCGCTCCGGTTTCCTCCCACACTCCAAAGACCTGCAGGTTTGTCGGTTAATTGGCTCGGTGAAATTGGATATTGCCCCTAGTGTGTGTGTAGGATTTTTTTTCTTTTTTCTTTTCTGCTGCACAACCGCCAACAGCTGGGCTGTCTCGTGCACTGGCGCATGGGGGGATCGCTGGTCGGCGCGGACTCGGCGGGCCGAAGGGCCTGTTTCCGTGCTGTATCTCTAAACTAAACTAATCTCAGCTCGATGTGGCTTTCAGCTTGGTCTCAGTGGGCTGAAGGGCCTGTTTCCACGTTGTACGTCTAAATTAAACTAAATATTTTGGAAGTTAATCCTACATTTTTAGCCGTTCCTTATCCACTTATGTCGGTAGGAGTGTGTAAGGAAAGGTAAATGTTCTCAGTAAAACAGGATTAAATTAAACCTCAGTGACCTGCCATTAATCCACACTTGGTCAAGTCAAGTCAAGTTTACTTGTCACATACATATACAAGATGTGCAGTGAAATGAAAGTGGCAACACCTGCGGATTGTGTTAAATTACAAAACAGGATAGAATTTTTTTTTAACACAAAATATAAATTAATACAGTAAATTAAATTAGTCCCTGGTGATATGAGAGTTAACAGTCCTGGTGGCCTGTGGGAAGAAACTCCGTCTCATCCTCTCTGTTTGCCTGACCGTAGCAGCTGGAACAGTCCGTTGCTGGGGTGGTAGGGGTCCCCCATAATGTTGCTTGGTTTCGGCTTGGAGTCATTGTCTCCGCTCACTGCTGTGGCTCAGTGCTGCAAGCCCCAGCTAGTTCTTTGGCAGTTGAGGCCTCAATTCTCTTGCCTCGTTCTCTTTCAAATTGTTGCTTAAGCCTACCCTTTCAACAGTGCATGATCTAACCCACGCAGTCTCCCTTGATAATTGACTTTTGTCTGATTTGCGGTGAACTTGTGGCCTGAGAATCGCGTAGCGTCGAAAGAACCCTGTTCACCCCTCGCCCACATATCAGCTCTTGATTGCCCGACTGAACGACACAGCGTGGAAACAGATCTTTCAGCCCACCGAGTCCACGCCGACCATCAATCACCCCCCGCCTCTGTTCACACCAGTTCTATGTTATCCCACTTTCTCATCTACTCTGCACATTAGGGGCAGTTTTACAGAGGACCAAATAGCTTACAAACACAATGCGCAGATGCTGGTTTAAATAGAAGGTAGACACAAAATGCTGGAGTAACTCAGCGGGCCAGGCAGCATCTCTGGAGAGAAGGAATGGGTGACTTTTCGGATCGAGACCCTTCTTCAGTCTGGGGTTAGGAGGGAGAGATAGATCACCTATGATTGAATGGAAGAGTGGACATGATGGGCCGAGTGGCCTAATTCTACTCCTATTCCTTATGACATGTTGGCCGGTGTGGGAAAGTTGGGCTGAAGGGCCTGTTTCCGTGCTGTGTCACTCTATGACTGTATGTAGGAAAACCAACTGCTTTTTTCCTCAATCTGAACTCTTGGCGGATGTAAAAGTGTATTATCAAAACACTTGTATGTTCTCCCACGTGGGTTTTGTCCGGGTGCTCCGGATTCCTCTTACGTTCCAAAAACGTGCAGGTTTATTGGCTTCTGCAAACTGCCCCTAGTATGTAGGGTGCGAAAATGGGATAGCATAGAAATAGTGTACGGGTGACCGATGGTGGGCATGGACTTGGTGGGCCTGTTTGCACCTAAAACGAAACCCAATCTGAAGACAATGTGGCACGGTGGCGCAGCGGTAGAGTTGCTGCCTTACAGCGAAGGCAGTGCCTGAGACTCGGGTTCAATCCCGACTACGGGCGCCGTCTGTACAGAGTTTGTACGTTCTCCCCGTGACCTGCTGGGTTTTCTCCGAGATCTTCGGTTTCCTCCCACACTCCAAAGACGTCCAGGTATGTAGGTTAATTGACTGGGTAAAATGTAAAAATTGTCCCTAGTGTGTGTAGGATAGTGATAAATGTGCGGGGATCGCTGGGCGGCGCGGACTCGTTGGGACTCGGTTTCCGTGCTGTATCTCTAAATAAAATTTAAAGAATTCCGCGCTGTATCTCTAAATAAAATTTAATGAAAATCTAGCTCCCAAGTACAGCCTCACCAACGTCTTGAGCAACTGCAACATAATGACCCAACTTCTATACTCAGTGCCTTTACCGATGAAGGCCACAAAGTGCTGGAGTAACTCAGCATCTCTGGAGAGAAGGAATGGGTGACGTTTCGGATCGAGACCCTTCTTCCGTCTGGGGTTAGGAGGGCCATGATTGAATGGCGGAGTAGACTTGATGGGCCAAATGGCCTAATTCCGCTCCTGTCACCTAAGCCCTTATGAAACCGGGTGGTGAATCTGTGGAATCCGTTGCCACAGAAGGCTGTGGAGTCAAAACCAATGGCTACCTTTAGCCATCTTCACCACGCAGTCTAGCTGTGACATCTTTGCTTCCACCTTTGTTCTACACCAGCCACTGTTAATACATTGTGGCGATCCTTTAAATATTTGTTCTCCTTTCCAGCCTTGATTTTGATGACGATGATGACGGGGAGGGGTGCAGCAAGTTTCCAAGGTTTGTAATCCTCTGCAAGTATTCATTACATTTTACAAAATACAATTAGTCCAAATAGTACAATCCAACTGGTACAAATATCCAATAAGCAACTTTGGGCCCCATTTATAAGGAATGATGTGCAGGCCCTGGAGAGGGTCCAGAGGAGGTTTACAAGAATGAGTGGGTTAACATATGATCAGCGTTTGACAGCACTGGGCCAGTACTCGCTGGAGTTTAGAAGGATGAGGGGGGGGGCCTCATTGAAACTTACCGAATAGTGAAAGGCCTGGATAGAGTGGAGGTGAAGAGGATGAGAGGAGATCTTATCGAAAAAGGATGAGAGGAGATCTTATCGAAACGTATAAGATTATTAAGGGGTTGGACACGTTAGAGGCAGGAAACATGTTCCCAATGTTGGGGGAGTCCAGAACAAGGGGCCACAGTTTAAGAATAAAGGGTAGGCCATTTAGAACTGAGATGAGGAAAAACTTTTTCAGTCAGAGAGTTGTAAATCTGTGGAATTCTATGCCTCAGAAGGCAGTGGAGGCCAATTCTCTGAATGCATTCAAAAGAGAGCTAGATAGAGCTCTTAAGGATAGCGGAGTCAGGGGGTATGGGGAGAAGGCAGGAACGGGGTACTGATTGAGAATGATCAGCCATGATCACATTGAATGGCGGTGCTGGCTCGAAGGGCCGAATGGCCTCCTGCACCTATTGTCTATTGATGCTTCCATTCGTGGGAGAGTCTAGGACTCTCAGAGGTGATAGCCTCAGAATTGAAGGACGTTCCTTTAAGGAATTTCTTTATTCAGAGAGTGGTGAAT
The DNA here is from genome assembly GCF_053455715.1 of Rhinoraja longicauda. NCBI lineage: Eukaryota > Metazoa > Chordata > Chondrichthyes > Rajiformes > Arhynchobatidae > Rhinoraja > Rhinoraja longicauda. The sequence continues at coordinate 5,378,500 of NC_135996.1, forward strand.
CTGTGGAATTCTTTGCCACAGAAAGCTGAAGAGACCAAGTCAATGGAAATTTTGAAGGCGGGGATATATAGATTCTTGATTAGTATGGAGTATAAGAGTCGGAAGATTCGAGTTGCTCCCTCTTCAAAGACATGATCTCACCAATCTAGGTTGATGATCCAATGCAAGGTTCAGAGAATGTTGTGTTCTCCCCCTGAACTGTCACCGGGATCGCCGAAGATCGTACAGGTTTGTAGGTTAATTGGCTTGGTATAATTGTAAATTGTCCCTCGTGTGTGTGCGATAAGTGTAAATGTGAGGGGATCGCTGGTCGGCACGGACTTGATGGGCCGAAGAGCCTGTTTCTGTGTGGGAATGGGAAGGGGAGTTAAAGTGTTGAGCGACCGGGAGATCAGGTAGGTTTAGGCGGACCGAGTGGAGGTGTTCAGCGAAATGATCGCCGAGCCTGCGCTTGGCCTCGCCGATAATCGGGAGTATATACTATGTAGCCAAGTAGCTTAGTTGGATAATTCTGTTCCGAGATACTTGGGATTGACATGAATTAACTTTTGGTTTTTACATCTAGATGCGATGATGACCAAGGGTCCAATGACAAAGAGAGATTTGCCAGGTATTGGTGACTTTTTTTTCTGTTCTTGGGGCCATTCTTGGGGAGAAGGCAGGAACGGGGTACTGATTGAGAGTGATCAGCCATGATCGCATTGAATGGCGGTGCTGGCTCGAAGGGCTGAATGGCCTACTCCTGCACCTATTGTCTATTGTCTATTCAATTAGAAAACTATGTTTAAATAAACAAGAAAGGTTTTGAATGTAAGGAGAACATATACAATTAATGGCATGTCCCTTAACAGCACTGATGTACAGAGGGATCTTGGGGTCCAAGTCCATAACTCCCTGAAAATGGCAACACCACTAGATAGATGGTGGCGCAGAGGTAGAGCTACTGCCTAACAGCGCCAGAGACCCGGGTCCCATCCTGACTACCGGTGTTGTATGTACGGAGTTTGTACGTTCTCCCCGTGACCTGCGTGGGTTTTCTCCAAGATCTTCGGTTTCCTCCCACACTCCAAAGACGTACACATTTGTCGTTAATTGGCTTGGTATCATTGTAAAATTGTCCTTAGTGGGTGTAGGGAGGTGTTCATGTGTGGGGATCGCCGGCCGGCGCGGACCCGGTGGGCCGAAGGGCCTCTTTCCGCGCTGTATCCCAAAGCTAAACTAAAGTAGTAAGGAAGGTATACGGTATGCTTGCTTGCGTTGAGTATGAGAGTCAGAAACTCGTGATGCAGCTTTGCTGGACGCCCAGTTATGGTGGCTCCATTGCAGGAAGGATCTGGAGGCTATGGAGAGGGTGCAGAAGAGGTTTCCCAGAATCATCAGTCTGAAGAAGGGTCTCAACCCGAAACGTCACCCATTCCCTCTCTCCTAGATGCTGCCTGACCTGCTGAGCCACTCCAGCATTTTGTGATACCTACGATTTGTACCAGCATCTGCAGTTATTTTCCCCACACAGGTTTCCCAGAATGATAGGTGGACACAAAATGCTGGAGTAACTCAGCGGGTCGGGCAGCATCTCTGGAGACAAGGAATGGGTGGCGTTTCGGGTGGAGACCCTTTTTCAGGCTGATGTCAAGGGGAGGGGTCGGGACCAAGATAGAATGTAGTCGGAGACAGGAAGACTAATGGGAGAACAGGGAAGGGGGAGGGGAAGCAGGGACTAGACTATCTGAAGTTAGAGAAGTCAATGTTCATACCGCTGGGGTGTAAACTGCCCAAGCGAAATATGAGGTGCTGTTCCTCCAATTTGCGCTGGGCCTCACTCGGACAATTTCCAAATTTCCCAGAATGATAGCTGGATTAGCGGATGTTTACCTACAGGGAGAAGGTGGGCAGAGAAGGTGGATTTTTTTTCTCTCTCGAACCCTGGAGGTTGCAGAGAGATCTGGTCGGTAGACATATATTTAAAATGAAAGACATAGGCAGGGTAGACGGTCAGATCTTTCCTGCTGGGGTGGAAAACACAAATGCTGGAGGGTGTAGATTTAAGGTGAGAGAGGTAAAGTGTAAAGGAGATGTGCGGGACAAGTTTCTGTCTCACGGAGGGTAGTAAGTGCCTGGAATGCACTGCCACGCCTGAGTCAGTGCACTCAGGCAGATAGGATTGGGGCATTTTGGAGACTTTTTCTGTCCGTCGTGACTTTGTGGAAAAGACTGGAAATGCCACTGTTTTACTTCATAAGTTATAGGAGAAGAATTAGGCCATTCGGCCCATCGAGTCTACTCTGCCATTCAATTATGGCTGATCTATCTTCCCCCTCCCCCGACATCAGTCTGACAAAGGGTCCCGACCCGAAACGTCACCCATTCCTTCTCCCGAGATGCTGCCTGACCCGCTGAGTCACTCCGGCATTTTGCGCCTACCTTCTGTGATCCCGCACGGTGTTCACCGCCTCCTATTGAGGGCGTGCAGCGTAGGTTTACTGGGTAAATTCCCTGAATGGCGGGACTGTCGTATGTTGAAAGACTGGAGCGACTAGGCTTGTATACACTGGAATTTAGAAGAATGCGAGGGGATCTTATCGAAACATATAAGATTACTAAGGGGTTGGACACGTTAGAGGCAGGAAACATGTTCCCAATGTTGGTGGAGTCCAGAACCAGGGGCCACACAGTTTAAGAATATGGGGGTCGGCCATTTAGAACGGAGATGAGGAAAAACCTTTTCAGTCAGAGAGTTGTGAATCTGTGGAATTCTCTGTCTCAGAAGGCAGTGGAGGCCAATGCTCTGAATGCATTCAAGAGAGAGCTAGATAGAGCTCTTAAGGATAGCGGAGTCAGGGGGTATGGGGAGAGGGCAGGAACGGGGTACTGATTGAGAATGATCAGCCAACGGGCGGCACGGTGGCGCAGCGGTAGAGTTGCTGCCTTGCAGCGAATGCAGCGCCGGAGACTCAGGTTCGATCCTGACTACGGGCGCCGTCTGTACGGAGTTTGTACGTTCTCCCCGTGACCTGCGTGGGTTTTCTCTTTGGTTTCCTCCCACACTCCAAAGATGTACAGGTATGTAGGTTAATTGGCTGGGCAAATGTAAAAATTGTCCCTAGTAGGTATAGGATAGTGTTAATGTGCGGGGATGGCTGGGCGGCGCGGACCCGGTGGGCCGAAGGACCTGTTTCCGCGCTGTATCTCTAAATTTAAAAAAAAATCACATTGAATGGAGGCGCTGGCTCGAAGGGTCGAATGGCCTTCTCCTGCGTCTGTTGCCTATTGTCTATTCTCCTGTCCCCGTGCTGGTGCAGGGAGAACCACAGCGAGATTGAGCGGCGCCGGCGGAACAAGATGACGGCCTACATCACGGAGCTGTCGGACATGGTGCCGACCTGCAGCGCCCTGGCCCGCAAGCCCGACAAGCTGACCATCCTGCGCATGGCCGTGTCCCACATGAAGTCGCTGCGGGGAACGGGCAACACCTCGATCGAAGGCTCTTACAAGCCCTCCTTCCTCACGGACCAGGTGAGTGGCTCCTGTCATCGAGTGGGTTGTGCGCAAGTCAAGTGGCACTCCTCCATTCAATTCACTCATATCCACACTACTGGCGCTTAAAACTCCTGAGTCCTTCATGCAACCAGAGATACTCCACAGTTTTTATAAGAAAATAACTGCAGATGCTGGTATTTTTTTTTCTTCTTTTCACTAGTCTGTCCCCTGTGATGGAGATGGTGAGGTCCAGAAACAGGAGGGAGATGTCGGAGATAGTCCAGGTATATTTAAGGGCAGGATGGAAATTGGAAGTGAAGTGTATGAAGTCAGTGAGTTCTGCATGGGTACAAGAGGTAAACATAGAAAATAGGTGCAGGAGTAGGCCATTCGGCCCTTCGAGCCTGCACCGCCATTCAATATGATCATGGCTGATCATCCAACTCAGTAACTCGAACCTGCCTTCTCTCCATACCCCCTGATCCCTTTAGCCACAAGGGCCACATCTAACTCCCTCTTAAATGTAGCCAATGAACTGGCCTCAACTACCTTCTGTGGCAGAGAATTCCACAGACTCACCACTCTCTGTGTGAAGAAAAACATTCTCATCTCGGTCCTAAAAGACTTCCCCCTTATCCTTAAACTGTGACCCCTTGTTCTGGATGGTGAGGTCCAGAAACGGGAGGGAGATGTCGGAGATAGTCCAGGTATATTTAAGGGCAGGATGGAAATTGGAAGTGAAGTGTATGAAGTCAGTGAGTTCTGCATGGGTACAAGAGGTAGCACCAATGCAGTCGTTTTTTAAATTTTTATTTTTTTAATTACCAGCCTCCATAGTTTTTAGTTCAGTTTATAGGAACGTATAAAATTATAAAAGGAATGGACAGGCTAGATACAGGAAAAATGTTCCCAATGTTGAGGGAGTCCAGAACCAGGGGCCACACACACAGTCTAAGAATAAAGGGGGGGCCGTTTAAAACTGAGGTGAGAAAAAACTTTTTCACCCAGAGAGTTGCGGATTTGTGGAATTCTCTGAGGGCCAAATAGCCTCCTACCGCACCTGTTTTCTACGTTTGGTTCAGTTTGGTTCAGTTCAGATAAGTTCAGTTCAGTTCAATTCAATTTAGAAATACAGCGCATCAACAGGCCCTTCAGCCCACTGAGTCCGCGCTGATTTTAGATTTAGATTTTTTTTTAGATTTAGAGATACAGCGCGGAAGCAGGCCCTTCGGCCCACTGAGTCCGCACCGCCCAGTGTTCCCCGCACATTAACACTATCCTACACACACTAGGGACAATTAACCTACATACCCGCACGTCTTTGGAGTGTGGGAGGAAACCGAAGATCTCGGAGAAAACCCACGCAGGTCACGGGGAGAACGTACAAACTCCGTACAGACGGCGCCCGTGGTCAGGATCGAACCTGAGTCTCCGGCGCTGCATTCGCTGTAAGGCATCAACTGTACCGTCGCGCCACCGTGCCGCTCTGGAGTTTGTACACTGCGGATTGTAATCATTAGATTTAGATATACAGCGCGGAAACAGGCCCTTCGGCCCACCGAGTCCGCGCCGCCCAGCGATCCCCGCACATTAACACTATCCAACACACACTAGGGCAATTTTTACATTTTATCCAGTGAATTAACTTACATACCTGTACGTCTTTGTACAATCATTGATTGTAGTCTCTCCGCCAACTGGTGAGCACGCAACAGTAAACTAAATTAAACTGAAGATAGGCACAAAATGCTGGAGTATCTTAGCGGGTCAGTCAGCATCTCTGGAGAAAAGGAATAGGTGATGTTTTGGGCCTTGACTCGAAAACGTCACCTACTCATTTTCTCCAGAGACGCTGCCTGAATGGATCGGCTGAGTTGCTCCAGCACTCTGTGTCTATCTTTGGTGTAAACCAGTATCTGCAGTTCCTTCCTGGTCTAAGCTGAAGGTGATTCTCTTTGATCGTCGGCCCCCCACAGGAGCTGAAGCACCTGATCCTGGAGGCGGCGGACGGTTTCCTCTTCGTGGTGGCGTGCGAGACGGGCAAGATCATCTACGTGTCGGACTCGGTCACGCCGGTCCTCAACCAGCCGCAGTCGGAGTGGTTCGGGAGCACCCTGTACAGCCAGGTCCACCCGGACGACGTGGAGAAGCTACGGGAGCAACTCTCCACCAACGAGAACGCCATGACAGGTAACGGAGGTCGGTCAGACCCGCCGGCCCATCGCCCCCGATCTCCCTTCCCCCCCCAAGGGGCCACACAGTTTAAGAATAAGGGGTCGGCCATTTAGAACGGAGATGAGGAAAAACTTTTCAGTCAGAGAGTTGTGAATCTGTGGAATTCTCTGCCTCAGAAGGCAGTGGAGGCCAATTCTCTGAATGCATTCAAGAGAGAGCTGGACAGAGCTCTTAAGGATAGCGGAGTCAGGGGGTATGGGGAGAAGGCAGGAACGGGATACTGATTGAGAATGATCAGCCAAGATCACATTGAATGGCGGTGCTGGCTCGAAGGGCCGAATGGCCTCCTCCTGCACCTATTGTCTATTGTAATTTGCGCTGGGCCTCACTCTGACAGTGCAGGAGGCAATGTGAATGTTGGATAGGATCGATACGGTGCGTGAACGAGTTGAATACATTTTTTGTCTTGTTGGAAACGGCAGGTCGCATTTTGGATCTGAAGACTGGGACAGTGAAGAAGGAAGGTCAGCAGACATCCATGAGAATGTGCATGGGCTCACGTCGGTCCTTCATATGCAGAGTGAGGTAATTAACCCATAGAGTCACACAGCATGGAAACAGGGTCCTTCAGCTCAACTTGCCCATGCCCACCAACATAGGCTTGTATTCACTGGAATTTACAAGGATGAGAGGGGATCTTATAGAAACATACAAAATTATAAAACGACTGGACAAGCTAGATGCAGGAAAAATGTTCCCAATGTTGGGCGAGTCCAGAACCAGAGGCCACACAGTCTTAGAATAAGGGGGAGGCCATTTAAAACTGAGGCGAGAAGGAACTTTTTCACCCAGAGAGTTGTGAATTTGTGGCATTCTCTGCCACAGAGGGCAGTGGCAGCCAAATCACTGGATGGATTTAAGAGAGAGTCAGATAGAGCTCTAGGGGCTAGCGGAATCAAGGGATATGGGGAGAAGGCAGGCACGGGTTACTGATTGTGGACGATCAGCCATGATCACAATGAATGGCGGTGCTGGCTCGAAGGGCCGAATGGCCTCCTCCTGCGTCTATTTTCTATGTATTCACAAAAATGCTGGAGTAACTCAGCAGGTCAGGCAGCATCTCGGGAGAGAAGGAATGGGTGACGTTTCGGGTCGAGACCCTTCTTCAGACTCTTCTATTTTCTATGTTTCATTTACCATCTAGTTCATACGTCCTAGGAGCAGAATTTGTCCATTCGGCCCATCAAGTCTACTCCATCATTCAATCATTGATGATCTATCTCTGGAGCCAAGGTGAATGGGAAAGGAGCGTGGGAACTGGCCCCTCCATAAGTGGGGGAAAAAGTGCCTTTTTCCACTACTATTCCCTTAGTTTTCGGGAATCTTATAGACCAGTACTTCATTATGGCGATTTAGTGGAGTTGATCAGTCTGAAGAAGGGTCTTGACCCAAAACGTCACCCATTCCTTCTCTCCTGAGATGCTGCCTGACCTGCTGAGTTACTCCAGCATTTTGTGTCTACCTTTAATGCGATTGATTTGTGACTGATATTCTCCTGCTGTTTTTTAAAAAAAAGTTTATTTAAAAAGAAATCTAATTTGTGTTTTTATCACTTTTATCATTATAAATAAATTCAAGGCACAGAGGTAGAGTTCCCGTCCTACAGCGCTAGAGACCCGGGTGAGATCCTGACTGCGGGTGCTGTCTGTGCGGAGTTTGTACGTTCTTCCCGTGACCGCGTGGGTTTTACCCGGGTGCTCTGGTTTCCTCCCGCACTACAAAGACGTGCGGGTTTTGGTAAAATTGTAAATTGATTGCCCCTAGAGGATAGGATGTACTAATGCACGGGGTGGTCGCTGGTCGGCGTGGGCTTGGTGGGCTGAAGGGCCTGTTTCCGCTCTGTATCTCTAAGGTCTAAAGTCTTATTCTTTCAGATGCGGGAATGCCCCTGTGGATCCAGTGTCCTTGAACAGACTCAGCTTTCTGAGGAACCGTTACAGGTAATAAACTCATCCCTAATACTGTCTTATCAACGCTATCCCCCCCCCCCCCCCCCCCTCTCCCTGCTCCTTCAAAAGTGCTCTATCCATCTTGTGCTGTTATTAAGGGGTTGGACGCATTAGAGGCAGGAAACATGTTCCCAATGTTGGGGGAGTCCAGAACAAGGGGCCACACAGTTTAAGAATAAGGGGTCGGCCATTTAGAACTGAGATGAGGAAAAACTTTTTCACTCAGAGAGTTGTGAATCTGTGGAATTCTCTGCCTCTGAAGGCAGTGGAGGCCAATTCTCTGAATGCATTCAAGAGAGAGCTAGATAGAGCTCTTAAGGATAGTGGAGTCAGGGGTTATGGGGAGAAGGCAGGAACGGGGTACTGATTGAGAATGATCAGCCATGATCGCATTGAATGGCGGTGCTGGCTCGAAGGGCCGAATGGCCTCCTCCTGCACCTATTGTCTATTGTCTGCCCCTTTACAAAAACTGATCCCAGGAATGAGTGGGTTAACGAGAACGATCCCAGGAATGAGTGGTATTTATTCACAAAATGCTGGAGTAACTCAGCAGGTCAGGCAGCATCTCAGGAGAGAAGGAATGGGTGACGTTTCGGGTCGAGACCCTCCTTCAGACTGATGTCAGGGGAGGGGGCGGGAAAAAGATGGAATGTAGCAGGAGACAGGAAGACTAGTGGGAGAACTGGGAAGGGGGAGGGGATGGAGAGGGAAAGCAGGGACTATCTGAAGTTAGGGAAGTCAATGTTCATACCGCTGGGGTGTAAACTACCCGAGCAAAATCAGGAGTAGAATTCAGACTGAAATGTCAACTATCCATGTTCTGCAGGGATGCTGCCTGACCCGCTGAGTTACTCCAGCACTTTATGTCCCTTCTGTTTAATATCATGGATAGCCTTAAAAGACTTCAGCATTGGCATTTATGCAAGAGCCCAGATCTCGAGCCATTGCCACAAGGATGTGGGATGCAGTCCGGAAAAGGACTGGCTAAGATCGATTGGGAGAATGGATTCACAGCTGGCCGCACAACAGAGAAAGTGAGAGGAGTAGAATTGGGCCATTCGGCCCATCAAGTCTGCTCCACCATTCAATCATGGCTGATCGATCTCTCCCTCCTAACCCCATTCTCCTGCCTTCTCCCCATAACCCCTGACACCCGCACTAATCAAAAATCTATCTATCTCTGCCTTAAAAATATCCACTGACTTGGCCTCCACAGCTTTCTGTGGCAAAGAATTTCATAGATTCACCACCCTCTGACTGAAGAAATTCCTCCTCATCTCCTTCCTAAAGGAAGGTCTTTACTTCTGAGGCTGTGCTCTCTTGTCCTAGACTCTCCCACCAGTGGAAACATCCTCTCCACATCCACTCTATCCAGGCCGCTCACTATTCTGTACGTTTCAATGAGGTCCCCCCCTCATCCTTCTAAACTCAGCGAGGTCCCACCTCGAGTCTATCTTGGAGGCCGTTTGTGCAACGCGCCCTGTTTATCTTTGTTTGCAGAAATGGGCTGGGACCTGTGAAGGAAGGAGAGCCTCAGTTTGTGGTGGTGCACTGCACCGGCTACATCAAAGCCTGGCCACCCGCAGGTAAGTGTGTGCGTGCGTGCGTGTGTCTGTATGTATGTGTGTGCGTGCGTGTCTCTGTCTGTTTGTATGTGTGTGTGTGTGTCTGTGTATGTGCGTGCGTGTGTCTGAATCTGTCTCTGTCTATGTGTGTGCGTGCGTGCGTCTGTGTAGGTGCGTGCATGGGTCTGAATCTGTGTCTATGCTTTCAAGAGAGAGCTAGATAGAGCTCTTAAAGATAGCGGAGTCAGGGGGTATGGGGAGAGGGCAGGAACGGGGTACTGATTGTGGATGATCACGGTGAATGGCGGTGCTGGCTCGAAGGGCCGAATGGCCTACTCCTGCACCTTTAGTCTGTTGTCTATTGAATTAAGGAGGGAAGGTTTTAACATTCAAGAAGGAGATGCATTAAGGAGTGTTCTTGGTTTATATAAAGGGGTCTCAGCGGAAGAGTGTCTGTCTCTTGTTGAGTAAAGGACAACATCATCCCTGAGTTTACACAACATGCTGGAGTAACTTAGCGGGTCAGGCAGCATCTCGAGAGAGAGAGAGAGAGAGGGAATGGGTGACGTTTCGAGTCGAGACCCTTCTTCAGACTGATGTCAGGGGAGGGGGCGGGACAGAGAAAGGATGTAGTCGGAGACAGGAAGACTAGTGGGAGAACTGGGAAGGGGGGGGGGGCGATAGAGAGGGAAAGCAGGGACTATCTGAAGTTAGAGTAGTCAATGTTCATACCGCTGGGGTGTGAGCTGCCCAAGCTAAATATGAGGTGCTGTTCCACCAATTTGCGCTGGGCCTCACTCTGACAATGGAGGAGGCCCAGGACAGAGAGGTCAGATTGGGAGTGGGAGGGGGAGTCGAAGTGTTGATCCACCGGGAGATCAGGTAGGTTAAGACGGACTGAGCGGAGGTGTTCAGCGGAACGATCGCCGAGCCTGCGCTTGGTGTCGCCGGTGTAGAGATGTTGACACCTGGAACAGCGGACACAGTAGATCAACCCTGGGTTCCCCTTTTAAAGCTAGTGGGGTTGGTGCAGGGCGACAAATGGGAATGGACTTCTTCATTGGAAGCATGAACAAGGTGGTGGTGTTGTCGTTGTTGTCCAGGTGTGACGTTACCTGATGATGAACCGGACGGGGGTCAGGGAAACAAGTTCTGCTTGGTGGCTATTGGCCGTTTGCAGGTAAGGTCCCACCTCCTTTGACCAAACTTTAGCGATACAGCGCGGGAACGGGCCCATCAGTCCACGCCGACCAGTCCGTACACTAGTACGATCCTACACACGAGGGATAATCATGGTAGGCACGGTAGCGCAGCGGTAGAGTTGCTGCTTTACAGCGAATGCAGCGCCGGAGATTCAGGTTCGATCCTGACTACGGGTGCTGCACTGTAAGGAGTTTGTACGTTCTCCCCGTGACCTGCGTGGGTTTTCTCCGAGATCTTCGGTTTCCTCCCACACTCCAAAGACATACAGGTATGTAGGTTAATTGGCTGGGTAAATGTAAAAATTGTCCCTAGTGGGTGTAGGATAGTGTTAATGTACGGGGATCGCTGGGCGGCACGGACTTGGAGGGCCGAAAAGGCCTGTTTCCGGCTGTATATATATGATATGATGATATGGTATAATCATGATCATCATAATCATAAAATGCTGGAGTAACTCAGCAGGTCAGGCAGCATCTCAGGAGAGAAGGAATGGGTGACGCTTCGGGTCGAGACCCTTCTTCAGACAAGAAGGGTCTCGACCCGTTCCTTCTCTCCCGAGATGCTGCCTGACCTGCTGAGTTACTCCAGCGTTTTGTGAATAAATACCTTCGAATTGTACCAGCATCTGCAGTTATTTTCTTACATCATCATAATCATAATCATTGACTTCTCCAACTTTAGAGAGTTCCTCTGTCCCTCTCTTCCCCTCCCCCTTACCAGTTATCCCTCTATCTTCCTGTCTCCACCTATATCCTTCCTTTGTCCCGCCCCCCTGACATCAGTCTGAAGAAGGGTCTCGACCCGAAACGTCACCCATTCCTTCTATCCTGAGATGCTGCCTGACCCGCTGAGTTACTCCAGCATTTTGTGAAATAAATACCTTCGTTTTGTACCAACATCTGCAGTTATTTTCTTACATAATCATAATCATACTTTATTAGCCAGGTATGTTTTGCAACATACGAGGAATTTCATTTGCCGTACAGTCATAACAATAAAAAGCAACAGGACACACAAAATACATTTTAACATGAACATCCTCCACATTCCTCACTGTGATGGAAGGCGGAAAAAAGTTCAATCTCCTCCCTTCTTTGTCCTCTAGCGGTCGGGGGCCTCGAACCTTCCGTTGACGGGACGATCTTGACTCCCATAGCCGGCAATCTGGCTTTACTTATCGGGGCGATCCAGCTCCTGCATCGGGGGGGAATCTCAGCTTCCCCGCGCCGGGCGATCAGAACCCGGGTCGGGGCTTATCATATCATATCATATATATACAGCCGGAAACAGGCCTTTTCGGCCCTCCAAGTCCGTGCCGCCCAGTGATCCCCGTACATTAACACTATCCTACACCCACTAGGGACAATTTTTTACATCTACCCAGCCAATTAACCTACATACCTGTACGTCTTTGGAGTGTGGGAGGAAACCGAAGATCTCGGAGAAAACCCACGCAGGTCACGGGGAGAACGTACAAACTCCTTACAGTGCAGCACCCGTAGTCAGGATCGAACCTGAGTCTCCGGCGCTGCATTCGCTTGTCGAACTTCGCGCGGCTTTGGAGCTTCCCGACCTCGGTCTCAACCTGAGACTGCGAGCTCCTTGTTGTAAAAGTCCGCTTTTATAATTTCCAATTTTTACCAAAGTTAGATATTGAACTTTGGAAGGCACGGTGGCGCAGCGGTAGAGTTGCGGCCCCTCAGCGCCAGAGACCCGGGTTCGATCCTGATCACGGTTGCTGTCTGGATGGAGTTTGCATGTTCTCCCTGTGACCATGTGGGATTTCCCCAGATGCTCTGGTTTCCTCCCACACTCCAAAGACGTGCAGGTTTGCTGGTTAATTGGCTTCTGTAATTTGTGTGTAGGATAACGCTAGTGTGAATGGGGGATCGATGGGCTCGGTGGGACGGGTCTCCGTGCTATATCTTAGTTTAGTTTAGAGATACAGCGCGGAAACAGGCCCCTTCTGACCACCAAGTCCGTGTCGATCAGCGATCCCCGCACACTTACACATTCTGGGGAGAATTTACAATTATGTTAATTAACCAACAAACCCGTACGCCTTTGGAGCGCGGGGGGGAAACCGAAGCACCCAGTGAAAACACACGCAGGTCATAGGGAGAGCGTGCAAACTCTGTACAGATGTTATCCGTGGTCGGAGGTAGACACAGAATGCTGGAGTAACTCAGCGGGACAGGTAGCATCTCGGGAGAGAGGGAATGGGTGGCGTTTCGAGTCGATACCCTTCTCGAACCCGTGTCTCTGGGGCTCTAAGGCAGCCATCGCGCGGCGCCTGGTGGACGGGTCAGTTTGGTTTGTTAGTGGGAGGACGGGCCAGTTTTGTCGAACCTTTTAACCCTTTCCCTGCCCCGCTCGCAGGTCACCAGCTCACCGAGTTGCGTGGACATGAAAGGCATCAGCCTCCCCACCGAGTTCCTCTCCCGGCACAACACCAGCGGCGTCTTCACCTTTGTCGATCACCGGTGCGTGGGCACCGTGGGCTTCCAACCCCAGGTAGGCACCTGTTGGTATCGGTGTTGGGTCGCGATGGTCTCGTGCACTGAGAAACGGCAAGAACCTTTGTGGGCGCGTCGACCCAAGTCCTTGAGTAACTCCGGCAGCATCCGGAGACCTGACCTTTGTTTTCTGGGTGGTGTCTCCATTCCCGCTGCGGCCTACCATCGGCCAAACACCTGGAGCTGGCGGTCTCCACCTGGGACCACCTGGGCCTCTGGTTCGCAGAGCCCGCGGACCGGACTCACCATCTGCGGAGCTGGCTGCCTTCGGAGGCTGCGGTGGCGCTGCGAGAGCGGCTGCGACTCGCCTTCGGAGGCTTCGGCCTCGGGCCTTGTGGATATCGGAAGCCCGCAGGCCCTGCCCTGGGTGGGGGCCGACATCGGGAGCTCTGGCAGCGGCAGCGTCTTCGGCCCGCTGCGGACCTTTCACCGTCCGGCGCGGCCTGGAATAGGCCGCGGGTTTTTCTCTGCCCGGCGGGGGCTTCAATGTCGGGAGCCCCGACCGCCCCGACGTGGCAACTTCAACAGCCTGACCACGGGAGAAGACGGCAGGGGAAGAGAAAAGACATTCTGGCCTTCCATCACAGTGAGGAGGTGACTGGAGGAGACTCACTGTGATGGATGTTTTTTGTTTTGTTTTGTGTTGGTTTGTGATTGTGTGTTTTATCGCTTATTTTTATTGCTCTTATTGTTGGACTGTGGGCAACGGAATATCGTCCAAAAGACTTGTTTTTTTTGGATGACAGTAAAGGTTATTCTGATTCTGATCTCCAAAGAAAAAGGATGGGTCCCAACCCGAAATGGCACCCATCACTGTTTCATCCGTGATCCAGTGGGTTGTGAGCAAAGATACTAGAGGAACAAGATAGACCACTCGACCCTAAAAACCGTAGTACGTCACGGCGCCATTTTAGTAGGCAGAAACTTGCAGAAACATTTAAAAAGGAAAATAACAAAAATCTGGGAATTGATAAATGAGATATATTCTGCATTTTAATGGTATCATCACACATACTGTTCCCCCAAAACATTGATTACACTGAGAGAGGCAGAGCGAATGGTGGGTTTTGCTTACTAAAATGGCAGACGTTACGCTCCTTTGCGTACTACACTTCAGTATAGGCGATTTCAACGGAGTGGTTCATCTTGCTCCTCTAGTATCTGTGGTTGTGAGGAAGTCAAGTGGCACTCTTCCATTCAATTCATTCATATCCACACTTGTAGTGCTTAAAACTCCTGAGTCCTTAATGCAACCAGAGATACTCCATAGTTTTTAGTAGGAAAATAACTGTAGATGCTGGTTCAAATTGAAGGTAGACACAAAATGCTGGAGTAACTCAGCGGGTCAGGCAGCACCTCGGGAGAGAAGGAATGGGTGACGTTTTGGGTCGAGACCCTTCTTCAGACTCATCATCTGTCCGAAGATGGGTCTCGACCCGAAATGTCACCCATTCCTTCTCTCCTGTGATGCTGCCTGACCCGCTGAGTTACTCCAGCATTTTGTGTCTACCTCCATAGTTTTTTAGTTCAGTTTGGTTCAGTTTATAGAAACGTATTAAATAAATAGATGCAGAAAAAACGTTCCCAATGTTGGGGGAGTCCAGAACCAGGGGCCACAGTCTTAGAATAAAGGGGAGGCCATTTAAAACTGAGGTGAGAAAAATCTTTTTCACCCGGAGAGTTGTGAATTTGTGGAATTCTCTGCCACAGAAGGCAATGGATGAATTTAAAAGAGAGTTAGATAGAGCATTGGGATCAAGGGATATGGGGAGAAGGCAGGCACAGGTTGTGGATGATTAGCCATGATCACAATGAATGGCGGTGCTGGCTTGAAAGGCCAAATGGCCTCCTCCTGCACCTATATTCTATTTTCTATTTCATTGTTCTATTTGGGACATATGACTCTTAATGCTTTTTTTCCCATAGATGTTGCCCGACCCGCTGAGTTACTCCAGCACTTTGTGTCTATCTTTGGTGTAAATCAGCATCTGCAGTTCCTTGTTTCTAAATCAGACTATACATGGGTACAATCAAGCCCTACACAAGTAGTGTAGGACGGGCGGCGCGGTGGTGCAGCGATAGAGTTGCTGCCTCACAACGCCAGAGACCCGGGTTCGATCCCGACAATGGGTGCTGCCTGTACGGAGTTTGTATGTTCTCATGACCATGTGGGTTTTCTCCGGGTGCTCCGGTTTCCTCCTACACTCCAAAGACGTACAGGTTAGAGGGTGAATTGACTTTGGTAAAAATTATAAATGGTCCCCTATTGTGTAGGATAGTGCGAGTGTAGAAACATAGAAAATAGGTGCAGGAGGAGGCCATTTGGCCCTTCGAGCCAGCACTGCCATTATGATCGTAGCTGATCATCCACCGTCAGTAACCCGTGCCTGCCTTCTCCCCATATCCCTTGATTCCTCTAGCCTCGAGAGCTCTATCTAACTCCCTTTTAAATTCATCCAGTGAATCGGCCTCCACTGCCCTCTGCGGCAGAGAATTCCACAGATTCACAACTCTGGGTGAAAAAGTTTTTTTTCTCACCTCAGTTTTAAATGGCCTCCCCTTTATTCTTAGACTGTGTGGTCTCTGGTTCTGGAACGGGGATCGTTGGTCGGCGTAGACGCAGCATCTGTGTGATTTGACTCTGCATCTGTGTGATTTTTCCCTCCTGGGAGCTTCGACTTCTTCCCCACTCCCCAAAGGCAGACGGGGTCGGGTGGGTTAACAGGCCACTGCTGTGAGTTGCACCGTGGTGGGTGCCTGGGTGGTAGAATCTGAGATGGATGTAATGGAATGTGAGCCGTATAAAAGGGACGGTCGATGGTCAGCACGGACTCGATGGGCCGAAGGGCCCGATTCGGTTTCTGATCTCTGTTCTCGTCAGTCAAAAAAGTCCAGCTTTTTGTTTCGCCAACGTGCCTAAAAGTCGACGTTTTTCCTTTGTTAGGAGTTGCTGGGGAAAGATATTGTGGAATTTGCTCATCCCGAAGATAAAGGACTCTTGCGTGACAGCTTTCAGCAGGTAATGGTCCACCTTGCTTAATCCTAATGATTAAAAGGCTTTGTTCTTACACTCTGTACGGGGAGGCACGGTGGCGCAGCGGTAGAGTTGCTGCCTCACAGCGCCAGAGATCCGGGTTTGATGCTGATCACGGGTGCTGTCTGTATGGAGATTGTACATTCTCCCTGTGGCTTATGTGGGTTATCTCCGGTTTCTTCCCACACTCCCACACTCCAAAGACGCACAGATTTGTAGGCTTCAATTAAATTGTCCCTTGTGTATGCAGGCTCGTTTCGCTCAACACCTTCGCTCAGTCCGCCTTAACCAACCTGATCTCCCGGTGGCTGAGCACTTCAACTCCCCCTCCCACTCCCAGTCTGACCTTTCTGTCATGGGCCTCCTCCAGTGCTATAGTGAGGCCCACCGGAAATTGGAGGAACAGCACCTCATATTTCGCTTGGGCAGCTTGCAGCCCAGCGGTATGAATGTTGACTTCTCCAACTTTAGATAGTTCCTCTGTCCCCCTCTTCCCCGCCCCTTCCCAGTTCTCACTCTATCTTCCTGTCTCCACCTATATCCTTCCTTTGTCCCGACCCCTGACATCAGTCTGAAGAAGGGTCTCGACCCGAAACGTCACCCATTCCTTCTCTCCCGAGATGCTGCCTGACCTGCTGAGTTACTCCAGCATTTTGTGAATAAATACCTTCGATTTGCACCAGCATTTGCAGTTATTTTCTTACACTACCTAGTGTGCGTAGGGTAGTTAGTGTGCGGGGATCGCTGGTCGGCGCGGACTCGGTGACTGTTTCCGTGCTGAAGAGCCTGTTTCCTCGCTGTATCTTTAAACTAACGCCTCTGGCAAGGTCCGCGGTTTAATGTGCCTGGACATGCCTGACCAATGCTGCTGCTGGTTCAATCAGTATTTGTTCAGAACGAAATGCTGGAGTAACTCAGCGGGTCAGGCAGCATCTCTGGAGAGAAGGAATGGGTCGAGACTCTTCTTCAGTCTGAAGAAGGGTCTTGACCCATTCCTTCTCTCCCGAGATGCTGCCTGACCCGCTGAGTGACTCCAGAATTGTTTGTCTAACTCTTTGTTCACGCTGCTCCACCGCCGGGCACTGACGCCTCTCCCTTGCTCTCCGGCAAACTGCAGGTGGTCACCCTGAAGGGGCAGGTGTTGTCCGTCATGTTCCGCTTCCAGACCAAGAGCCGAGAGTGGGCGGTGATCAGGACGAGCTGCTTCACCTTCCAGAACCCCTACTCCGACGACATCGAGTACATCGTCTGCACCAACACAAACGTCAAGTACGTATTAAGCCCCCGTAAACCCGGAGGGAACTTTGCCGGCGCCCTTCGTGTGGCGACTCTTTGCATACCTTGGGTTCGCAAAACAAAGAATTTCAATGTGCCTTATCACACATGCCAATGAGGTATTCATTTGTTCATTCGTTCATTCATTCATTCATTCATTCACTCACTCATTCTTTCATTCATTCACTCATTCATTCATCCTTCATTCATTCATTCACTCATTCATTTATTCACTCATGCTTTCATACTATCATATGTTGAAAGACTGGAGCGACTAGGCTTGTATACACTGGAATTTAGAAGGATGAGATATCTTATCGAAACGTATAAGATTATTAAGGGGTTGGACAAGTTAGAGGCAGGAAACATGTTCCCAATGTTGGGGGAGTCCAGAACCAGGGGCCACACAGTTTAAGAATAAGGGGTCGGCCATTTAGAACTGAGATGAGGAAAAACTTTTTCAGTCAGAGAGTTGTGAATCTGTGGAATTCTCTGCCTCAGAAGGCAGTGGAGGCCAATTCTCTAAATGCATTCAAGAGAGAGCTAGATAGAGCTCTTAAGGATAGCGGAGTCAGGGGGTATGGGGAGAAGGCAGGAACGGGGTACTGATTGAGAATGATCAGCCATGATCACATTGAATGGCGGTGCTGGCTCGAAGGGCCGAATGGCTTCCTCCTGCACCTATTGTCTATTGTCTTTCATTCACTGACCATTCATTCACTCCTACTTTCATTCATTCACTCATTCATTCATTCATTCATTCATTCATTCATTCATTCATTCATTCATTCATTCATTCACTCACTCATTCATTCATTCATTCATTCATTCACTCATTCATTCATTCATTCATTCATTCACTCTTTCATTCATTGTCTGTACCTCCGCCTGTCCTTGATGGAACTGGCTTAGTTAAACGCACGATCTGATCTGATCTTGACGTAAGCATACACCAAATGCAGCAATCTGTATCATTCCCTTTGCTCTACCGATCGTACTCGGGTTTAAAAGCCACAAACATTTTGGAGTAACTCAGCGGGTCAGAGTAACTCTCAGCGGGATGGAGTGACTCTTTGAAGAAGGGATTTCCTTACCCTGATGGTTAGCTGGTCTAGAAGGTCAAGGCACAAGGGATCCAAAGCAGGCTGGCTAATTGAACTCTAAAAGACCTTGATGACATTTGAGGAGCACGGTGGTTCAGTGGTAGAGCTGCTTCCTCACGGCGCCAGAGACCCGGGATCGATCCTGACCTCGGGTGCTGTCTGTACAGAGTTTGTACCTTCTCCCTGTGACCGCGTGGGTTTCCCAGGTGCTCTGGCTTTCCCCCCACACTCCAAAGACGTATAGGTTAATTGGCGTCGGTAAAATTGTAAATGGTCCCTAGTGTGGAGGATAGTGCTGGTGTGCGGGGTGAGCGCTGGACGGCAAGAACTCAGTGGGCCGAAGGGCTTGTTTCTGCACTGAATCTCTAAAGTCTACGTCACAAATAAGGGACAAGGTGACGTCACCGCCCCGCGCCCCACGTGACCTCACCCAGCCAGCGGCCATGTGCTCCCGCTCAACCAATGGCGGCCGCCCGGGCTGGGAGGCAGGTTGCTATGCAACCTCCACTAGGTGGCGCCCGGGCCTCTGGACCTACACTGTCCAGGCCTACAGTGTTCGGGCCTACACTGTCCGCGCCTTCGCTGTCCGGGCCTACACTGTCCGGTCCTACACTGTCCG
Organism: Rhinoraja longicauda; assembly: GCF_053455715.1. NCBI lineage: Eukaryota > Metazoa > Chordata > Chondrichthyes > Rajiformes > Arhynchobatidae > Rhinoraja > Rhinoraja longicauda. Next base: position 5,397,477 of record NC_135996.1, read on the forward strand.
GGCCCACACTGTCCGGGCATACAGCGTCCGGGCCTCAACGCCCCCCGGGCCTAATACGGGTCAAGGGTGGTCCCGTACGGGACAAACCAATTTAGCTCAAAATACGGGATGTCCCGGCTAATACGGGACAGTTGGCGGCCCTAGTCACTGGTCACAGACATCAATCTTTAAACACTGGCCTCTCCCTGCTACTGTCAAGCCAATTTAGGATTCATCTGTTTGAAGTAGGATTCCGACCAGAAACGTCACCTATTCCTTTTCTCCGGAGATGCTGCCTGACCCGCTGAGTTACTCCAGCTTTTTGTGTCTAATCTTTGTCATCGATTACCTTGCGGCTTAATCTTTTTTCCTAGTATTAGATTAATGCGTGTGCGTGATGTTCGACTTTCTCCACAGGCATTTGCAGCAGACGCCCGCTCTCACTGCACCAGAGGAGCTGACTTACGATCACCCGCAGGTAACGTGAAGAATGGCGGAAATCCAGACTGGCAAAGTCCCGACCACCGGCGGCACGGTGGCGCAGCCGGTAGAGTCGCTGCCTCCCAGCGCCAGGGGCCCGGGTTCAACCCTGACCTGGGACGCCGTCTGTACGGAGTTTGCACGTTATCCCCTGAGACCACGTGGGTTTCCCCGGGTGCTCCGGCTTCCCCTCACACTCCAGAGGTTTGTAGGTTAATTGGGTTCGGTAAACATCGAGAAATTGTCCTTAGTGTGCGTAGGATAGTGTTAGTGTACGGGGTGATCGCTGGTTGGCGTGGACTCGGTGGGCCGAAGGGCCTGTTCTTCTAGTAAACCCTGTGTCCCTAAAGGTTTACTAGGCCCGGAAAAGAGGCAGGTCCCTGTGCGGCCGTCGACTACCCGCTGTTTGGACCTGCGATCGGCCATCTTGGCCAGGCAGGTTCTGTAGGAAAATAACTGCAGATGCTGGTACAAATCGACGGTATCACAAAATGCTGGAGTAACTCAGCGGGTCAGGCAGCATCTCTGGAGAGAAGGAGTGGGTGACGTTTCGGGTCTAGACCCTTCTAGACAATAGGTGCAGGAGTAGGCCATTCGGCCCTTCGAGCCAGCACCGCCATTCAATGTGATCGTGGCTGATCAATCTCAATCAGTACCCCGTTCCTGCCCTCTCCCCATACCCCCTGACTCCGCTATCCTTAAGAGCTCTATCTAGCTCCCTCTTGAATGCTTTCAGAGAATTGGCCTCCACTGCCTTTTGAGGCAGAGAATTCCGCAGATTCGCAACTCTGACTGAAAAAGTTTTTCCTCATCTCCGTTCTAAATGGCCGACCCCTTATTCTTAAACTGTGTGGCCCCTTGTTCTGGACTCCCCCAACATTGGGAACATGTTTCCTGCCTCTAACGTGCCCTACCCCTTAATAATCTTATACGTTTCGATAAGATCCCCTCTCATCATTCTAAATCCCCCGGTGTATACAAGCCTAGTCGCTCCAGTCTTTAAGTCTGAACTCCTCTCCCGGTGACGATGTGCGTGTTGTTTTACTCTCCCTGCTGCTTCACGTTTTAGGCCAGCGTTCAGGCCCCGGCCTCGGAACACACGAAGCCCATCAGCAAGACGGAGCCGCACTACAGCCGGGAGGCTGACGCTCGCTACGCCGACATCTACCCCGGCATCGCCACCGGCAAGTAAACCCCGCCTCGTCCGTGCCACTTCCGGTCAAGAACGTCTTACTGTCAGTATGTGTAGGCAAGAACTAGCAGACGCTGGTTTAAATCGAAGGTGGACACAAAATGCTGGAGTAACTCAGCGGGTCAGGCAGCATCTCTGGAGAGACGGTATTTAATCACAAAATGCTGGAGTAACTCAGCGGGTCAGGCAGCATCTCTGGAGAGACGGTATTTATTCACAAAATGCTGGAGTAACTCAGCAGGTCAGGCAGCATCTCGGGAGAGAAGGAATGGGTGACGTTTCGGGTCGAGACCCTTCTTCAGACTGATGTCAGGGGGGCGGGACAAAGGAAGGATATAGGTGGAGACAGGAAGATAGAGGGAGATCTGGGAAGGGGGAGGGGACGGGAGGGACAGAGGAACTATCTAAAGTTGGAGAAGTCAATGTTCATACCGCTGGGCTGCAAGCTGCCCAGGTGAAATATACGGTGCTGTTCCTCCAATTTCCGGTGGGCCTCACTATGGCACTGGAGGAGGCCCATGACAGAAAGGTCAGACTGGGAATGGGAGGGGGAGTTGAAGTGCTCAGCCACCGGGAGATCAGTTTGGTTAATGCGGACCGAGCGCAGGTGTTCAGCGAAGCGATCGCTGTAGAGAAGGGTCTGAAGGAGCCTAGGAACATCACCTTTTCCTTTCCACCAGAGATGCTGCCTGACCCGTTGAGTTACTCCAGCTTTTGGTGTCTATCTTCAGCGCGGACTCAGTGGGCCGAAGGGCCTGTTTCCGCGCCGAATCTCTGAACTAAACTAAACCCTCGGGACAATATACAGAAGCCAATTAACCTACAGTTGAACCATCCTACCAACAACTAGAGAGCAGTCCTGAACTACTATCTTACCTCATTGGAGACCTTCGGGCTATCTGTGATCGGGCTTTACTGGACTTTACCTTGCACTAAATGTTAGTCGCGTTATTCCCTTTCTCGTGCACGCGGTCCTTCTTGCCGCACTAACCAAATACACAGTGATCCAGACACAAAATGCTGGAATGACTCAGCGGGTCAGGCAGCATCTCGGGAGAGAAAGAATGGGTGACGTTTCGAGTCGACTAGGTTTACGAGGTTTACTAGGTTAATTCCCGGAATGGCGGGACTGTCATATGTTGAAAGACTGGAGCGACTAGGCTTGTATACACTGGAATTTAGAAGGATGAGAGTATAGGAGCAGGGAGGTTCTGCTGCAGTTGTACAGGGCATTGGTGAGACCGCACCTGGAGTATTGTGTACAGTTTTGGTCTCCTAATCTGAGGAAAGGCATTCTAGCCTTAGAGGGAGTACAGAGAAGGTTCACCAGATTGATCCCTGGGATGGCAGGACTTTCATATGAAGAAAGACTGGATAGACTATGCTTATACTTGCTGGAATTTAGAATACTGAGGGGGGATCTTATAGAAACATATAAAATTCTTAAGGGGTTGGAGAGGCTAGATGCAGGAAGATTGTTCCCGATGTTGGGGAAGTCCAGAACCAGGGGTCACAGCTTAAAGATAAGGGGGAAATCTTTTAGGACTGAGATGAGAAAACATTTCTTCACACAGAGTGGTGAGTCTGGAATTCTCTGCCACAGAAGGTAGTTGAGGCCAGTTCATTGGCTATATTTAAGAGGGAGTTAGATGTGGCCCTTGTGGCTAAAGGGATCAGGGGATATGGAGAGAAGGCAGGTACAGGTTACTGAGCTGGATGATCAGCCATGATCATATTGAATGGCGGTGCAGGCTCGAAGGGCCGAATGGCCTACTCCTGCACCTATTTTCTATGTTTCTATCTTATCGAAACGTATAAGATTATTAAGGGGTTGGACACGTTAGAGGCAGGAAACATGTTCCCAATGTTGTGGGAGTCCAGAACGAGGGGCCACAGTTTAAGAATAAGGGGTCGGCCGTTTAGAACGGACATGAGGTAAAACTTTTTCAGTCAGAGAGTTGTGAATCTGTGGAATTTTCTGCCTCAGAAGGCAGTGGAGGCCAATTCTCTGAATGCATTCAAGAAAGAGCTAGATAGCGCTCTTAAGGATAGCGGAGTCAGGGGGTATGGGGAGAAGGCAGGAACGGGGTACTGATTGAGAATGGTCAGCGATGATCACATTGAATGGTGGTGCTGGCTCGAAGGGCCGAATGGCCTATGCCTGCACCTATTGTCTATTGTTGAGACCCTTCTTCAGACAGATGCTGCCTGCCTCGCTGAGTTACTCCAGCGTTTAGTTTCTACCTTCGATTTAAACCAGCATCGGCAGTTTTTGTTTTCCTAACTATAGTGATGCGTGTACTGTTGTTGTGGGAGACAACGGTGTGAATGTGGTACTTTGTGTTGTGCAGCTGACCAGAACAAGGCAGTTTCGTCGAGCCCGGCTGCTGGGAACCAGCAGATCTACCAGCAAGGGGCCTCCTTCCAGTCGGCACGCCCAGCGCAGAGTTTCAGGTACGTCCACCCTCTTCTGTAGACCTGCTCAGACCGCCGGAGCCCAAGGCCGTCAAATAACCAACGATTCAACCATCCCTTTACCTCCCCCCCCCCCCTCGACTCCATCCAAGGACCCAAACAGTCTTTCCAGGTGAGGCAGAGGTTCCAGATGAGGTCCTCCAACCTCATCTACTGTATCCGCTGTTCCAGGTGTCAACTTCTCTACATCGGCGAGACCAAGCGCAAGCTCGGCGATCGTTTCGCTCAACACCTTCGCTCAGTCCAACCTGATCTCCCGGTGGCTCAGCATTTCAACTCCCCCTCCCACTGCCAGTCTGACTTTTCTGTCCTGGGACTCCTCCATTGTCAGAGTGACGCCCACTGCAAATTGGAGGAACAGCACCTCATATTTCGCTTGGGCAGCTTACACCCCATCAAAGGATATGGGGAAAACGCAGGCACGGGTTACTGATTGTGGACGATCACCTCCTCCTGCACCTATTTTCTATGTTTCTATTACATAGAAACATAGAAAACAGGTGGATGCGGAGGCCATTTGGCCCTTCGAGCCAGCACCGCCATTCATTGTGATCATGGCTGATCATCCACAATCAGTAACCCGTGCCTGCCTTCTCCCCATATCCCTTGATTCCGCTAACCCATAGAGCTCTATCTAACTCTCTTTTAAATCCATCCAGTGATTCGGCCTCCACTGCCCTCTGTGGCAGAGAATTCCACAAATTCACAACTCTTTGGGTGGAAAAGATTTTTCCTCATCTCCGTTCTAAATGGCCTACCCCTTATTCTTAAACTGTGTGGCCCCTGGTTCTGGACTCCCCCAACATTGGGAACATGTTTCCTGCCTCTAACGTGTCCAACCCCTTAATAATCTTATACGTTTCGATAAGAGGTACGGTGAAAAGCTTTCGTTGCCTTTAGTTGACTCTGGGCCTACTCGGCGGGCTTGGTTAATCCCTTTCTTCCACGCGGTTGCTGATGGTCCTCTCCTCTCTCTCCTCTCTCGTGCCGGCAGCACCGGGATGTCTCCGTCGGTCAACGTGGTGCAGCAGCCCGGCTCGGCGGGACAGATCCTGGCCCAAATATCTCGGCAGTCGTCCGGCGCCCAGGTGACCGGGAATGCCTGGAGCGGAAGCCGCCCCCCGTTCCCGGCACAGGTACTCGCACTGCCGCGCGCGGACTTTTGACGTTCAATATCTCTCAGGCGGTCGGTCCGCCTACTTTTTATCTCCCACCCCCCCCACGTCCCCCCTGTTTAGTTTTAGTTCAGAGATGCAGCGCGGAAACTGACCCTTCGGCCCACCGAGTCCGCGCCGACCAGCGATCACAGTGGCACAGCGATAGAGTTGCTGTCTTACAGCAAATGCAGCGCCGGAGACCCGGGTTCGATACCGACTACGGGCGCTGCCTGTACGGAGTTTGTACGTTCTCCCCGTGACCTGCGTGGGTTTTCTCCGAGATCTTCGGTTTCCTCCCACACTCCAAAGACATACAGGTGTGTAGGTTAATTGGCTTGGTGTAAGTGTAAATTGTCCCTGGTGTTTGAAGGATAGTGTTCATGTGCGGGGATCACCCATTCCTTCTCTCCAAAGATGCTGCCTGTCCCTCTTAGTTTCTCCAATATTTTGTGTTTATCTTGAGAGAGGTTGTTGTCTCGACAGCAGCACACGAGGTTCCCGATCTCCTTCCTGTACTCCGTCTGTTTATTTGATGTCCGGCCCACAGCGGTGGTCGGGTTGCCAGCTTCCTCACTCCCAAATACGGGACAAGGTGACCTCACCCACCCAGCCAGCGGCCACGTGCTCCCACTCTACCAATGGTGGCCGCCCGTGCTGGGAGGCGGGTTGCTAAGCAACCTAGGTTAGGCGGTGCCTGGGCTTCCGGGCCTACAGAGTCCAGACCTACAATGGCCCCCGGGCCTACAGTGTCCTGGACTACACTGTCAGGGATTGCAGCGGCCCCCGGGCTAGTGTCCGGGCCTACAGCGTCCGGGCTTACAGCGCCATCCGGGCCTAATACGGGGCAAGGGCGGTCTCGTGCGGGACAAAACAATTTAGCCCAAAATACGGGATGTCCCGGCTGATACGGGACAGTTGGCAACCCTAAGCGGTGATGACGTTTGCAAATGTTTTTTCTTTGTGCTTGTCCAGCAGATGGGGATGCAGGGAGTGAAGACGCAGTCGCCTCCGTTTGGAATGGGCGCGAGCCACAACTTCACGGCCAACGCGGCTTCCTTCAGCCCCCTCGCCGGCCTCGCGTCTACGGCCAGAGGCACCGCGTACCCGCCCCTCGCCAACCGCACCCCTGCTTTCGGTGGGTAGCCATCTTGTCATCACTCCCCCGCGCCTAGTTCAGTTTGGTTTAGAGATACAGCGCGGAAAACAGGCCCTTCGGCCCACCCGAGTCTGCACCGACCCGGCGATCACCCCGCACACTTACGCTATCCTACACACCAGGGCCAATTCACAATTTTTACCGAAGCCAATTAGCCTACAAATCTGTACGTCTTTGGAGTGTGGGCGGAAACCGAAGTTCTCGGAGAAAACCCACGCAGGTCACGGGGAGAACGTGCAAACTCCGTACAGACAGCACCCGTAGTCGGGATCGAACCCGGGTCTCCGGCGCTATAAAGCAGCAACTCTACCGCTGCGCCACCGTGCCGCTCTCTATTGATAATCATTGTTAGTGAATGGGTAATTAAAAAAAAAACATTTTTTAATCTGGGCCCAATTCAATTGAAGTTCTTTTTGGCTTTGAATGTCTCTCTAGAGATCTAAAGATCTGCTCTTTAACATAGAAACATGGAAAATAGGTGCAGGAGTAGGCCATTCGGCCCTTCGAGCCAGCACCCACCATTCAATATGATCATGGCTGATCGTCCAAAATCAGTACCCCGTTCCGGCTTTTTCCCCCATATCCCTTGATTCCATTAGCCCGAAGAGCTAAATCTAACTCTCTCTTGAAAACATCCAGTGAATTGGCCTCCACTGCCTTCTGTGGCAGAGAATTCCACAGATTCACAACTCTCTGGGTGAAAAAGGTTTTCTTCATCTCAGTCCTAAGTGGCCTACCCCTTATTCTTAAACTGTGTGACCCCTGGTTCTGGACTCCCCCAACATGGGGAACATTTTTCCTGCATCTACCCTGTGCAATCCTGTAAGAATTTTATATGTTTCTATAATAGACAATAGACAATAGGTGCAGGAGTAGGCCATTCAGCCCTTCGAGCCAGCACCGCCATTCAATGCGATCATGGCTGATCACTCTCAATCAGTACCCCGTTCCTGCCTTCTCCCCATACCCCCTCACTCCGCTATCCTTAAGAGCTCTATCCAGCTCTCTCTTGAAAGCATCCAACGAACTGGCCTCCACTGCCTTCTGAGGCAGAGAATTCCACACCTTCACCACTCTCTGACTGAAAAAGTTCTTCCTCATCTCCGTTCTAAATGGCCTACCCCTTATTCTTAAACTGTGGCCCCTTGTTCTGGACTCCCCCAACATTGGGAACATGTTTCCTGCCTCTAATGTGTCCAATCCCCTAATTATCTTATATGTTTCAATAAGATCCCCCCTCATCCTTCTATATTCCGGTGTATACAAGCCTAATTGCTCCAGCCTTTCAACATACGACAGTCCCGCCATTCCGGGAATTAACCTAGTGAACCTACGCTGCACACCCTCAATAGCAAGAATATCCTTCCTCAAATTTGGAGACCAAAACTGCACACAGTACTCCAGGTGCGGTCTCAGCAGGGCCCGGTACAACTGTAGAAGGACCTCTTTGCTCCTATACTCAACTCCTCTTGTTATGAAGGCCAACATTCCATTGGCTTTCTTCACTGCCTGCTGTACCTGCATGCTTCCTTTCAGTGACTGATGCACTAGGACACCCAGATCTCGTTGAACATCCCCTCTCGTCCTTCTAAATTCCAGCGAATACAAGCCCAGTCGACCCATTCTTTCATCGTATGTCAGTCCCGCCATCCCGGGAATTAACCTGGTGAACCTACAAGCCTAGTCGCTCCAGTCTTTCAACATATGACAGTCCCGCCATTCCGGGAATTAACCTAGTAAACCTACGCTGCACGCCCTCAATAGCAAGAATATCCTTCCTCAAATTAGGAGTCTAAAGTTGCACACAATACTCCAGGTGCAGTCTCACCAGGGCCCTGTACAACTGCAGTAGGACCTCCTTGCTCCTAAACTCAAATCCTCTCTCAATGAAGGCCAACATGCCATTGCCGTTCTTCACTGCCTGCTGTACTTGCACGCTTACTTTCAGTGACTGGTGTACAAGGACACCCAGGTCTCGTTGCACTTCCCTTTATCCTAATCTGACACCATTGGGGTAATAATCTGCCTCTTTGTTCTTGCCGCCAAAGTGGATAACCTCACATTTATCTACATTATACTGTATCTGCCCCGCATCTCCCCTCTCACTCAACCTGTCCAAGTCACCCTGCAACCTCCTAGCATCCTCTTCGCAGTTCACACCAAAGATAATAGAGCAGAGCAAGATAGACCACTCGACCCTAAAAACCGTAGTACGTCACGGCGCCATTTTAGTAGGCAGAAACTTACAGAGACATTTAAAAAGAAAAATAACAAAAATCTGTGAATTGACAGATGAGATATATTCTGCATTTTTATGGTATCATCACACATACTGTTCCCCCAAAACACTGATTACACTGCAAGAGGCAGAGCGAACGTCGGATTTTGCTTACTAAAATGGCGGGCATTCCGCTCCTTTGCGATTTACACTTCATTATAGGCGATTTGGACGGAGTGGTTCATCTTGCTCCTCTAGTATCTTTGGCGCTCCCTGCGACCCAGCTTTGTGTCCTCTGCAAATCTGCTCGTGTTACTTTTAATTCCGCCGTCCAAATCATTAATATGTATTGCAGCGGAAGCCGGGCAGACAGGCGCGCAGTTCCAGGGTCCACCTGTGGAGGGAGCGTCGGTGTGGCCGCAGTGGCAAGGGCAACATCACGGGCAAACATCTACCGAGCAGCACGCACATCAGCCCCAGAGCCAGCCCGAGGTCTTTCAGGTGAGCCCAGGTCACCCCTGCTTCTGCCGAAGATGGACATAAAACACGCTGGAGTAACTCTGTGGGACAGGCGGCATCTCTGGATAGAAGACATTCTTGCCATAGAGGAAGTACAGAGAAGGTTCACCAGATTGATTCCTGGGATGGCAGGACTTTCATATGAAGAAAGACTGGATAGACTCGGCTTGTACTCGCTGGAATTTAGAAGATTGAGGAGGGATCTTATAGAAACTTACAAAATTCTTAAGGGGTTGGACAGGCTAGATGCAGGAAGATTGTTCCCGATGTTGGGGAAGTCCAGAACCAGGGGTCACAGTTTAAGGATAGGGGGAAGTCTTTTAGGACCGAGATGAGAAAGTTTTTTTTCACACAGAGAGTGGTGAATCTGTGGAATTCTCTGCCACAGAGGGTAGTTGAGGCCAGTTCATTGGCTATATTTAAGAGGGAGTTAGATGTGGCCCTTTTTGCTAAAGGGATCAAGGGGTATGGAGAGAAGGCAGGTACAGGCTACTGAGCTGGATGATCAGCCATGATTATATTGAATGGCGGTGCAGGCTCGAAGGGCTGAATGGCCTACTCCTGCACCTATTTTCTATGTTCCTAAGGGGCGGGTGACGTTTCCGGTCAAGACCCTTCAGGACTGAACGGCAGGGAGTTACAGAGATGAGGGAGTGTAAGAGATCACTCGGCGAGACCATCGCAGGCTCGGCGATCGTTTCACTGAACAACTCCGCCTGAAGCTACTTGACCTCCAGGTTGCGAGGCACTTTAACTCCCCCCTCCCATTCCCACATCCACCGTTCTGTCCTGGGCCTCCTCCACTGTCAGAGTGAGGCCCAGCGCAAATTGGAGGAACAGCACCTCATATTTCGCCTGGGCACCTGACAACCCAGCGGTATGAACATTGACTTCTCCAACTTCAAGTAACCCGTGCTTTTCCCCTCTGACTGCATCCCTCCCCATGCTAGTTCACAGACTAGTTTGACTGTCCTCCTGATTAGATTGCATCTCTGTTTGCTTAGTCACTTTCTCCGAGCTAACAATGATCTATTCTACATTTTCCTTGACCCTCATCTCTTTTGGTCTCTGACACTTCTTTATCTCTGTATCGCCCTCTCCCCTGATGCTCAGTCTGAAGAAGGGTCTCGACCCGAAACGTCGCCCATTCCTTTTCTCCAGAGATGCTGCCTGACCAGCTGAGGTACTCCAGCACTTTGTGTCTATTTTCAGTGTAAACCAGCATCTGCAGTTCCTTCCCACATCCTGCTTCTGCCCTTCTCCTTGCCTGCCCTTCCCACTTCCCTGGGGCAGAGGTTAAAACAAGATCGTCCAATCCTGCAGATGAGGTTAAGACGAGGTTTAATCAAGACCATCCAATCCAGCACATGAGGGGAAGACGAGGTTTAATCAAGACCATCCAATCCATGCAGATGAGGTGAAGACGAGGTTTAATCAAGGCTATCTAATACGGCAGATGAGCTTAAGATGAGGTTTAATCAAGGCCATCTAATCCTGCAGATGAGGTTAAGTCGAGGTTTAATCAAGGCCATCTAATACGGCAGATGAGGTTAAGTCGAGGTTTAATCAAGGCCATCTAATACGGCAGATGAGGTTAAGACGAGGTTTAATCAAGACCATCCAATCCAGCAGATGAGGTTTAATCAAAGCCATCCCCAATCCGGCAGATGAGGTTAAGACGAGGTTTAATCAAGGCCATCTAATACGGCAGATGAGGTTAAGACGAGGTTTAATCAAAGCCATCTAATACGGCAGATGAGGTTAAGATGAGGTTTAATCAAGGCCATCTAATACGGAAGATGAGGTTTAATCAAGACCATCTAATATGGCACATGAGGTTAAGACGAGGTTTAATCAAGGCCATCAAATCCGGCAGATGAGGTTAAGACGAGGTTTAATCAAGGCCATCTAATATGGCACATGAGGTTAAGACGAGGTTTAATCAAGGCCATCTAATACGGCAGATGAGGTTAAGACGAGGTTTAATCAAGGCCATCTAATACGGCAGATGAGGGGAAGATGAGGTTTAATCGAGGCGCTCCAATCCGGCAGACATCATTATGGCGAGATTTAATTGAGATTTCCCAGTAGGTGACAATGAGGTTTAATCGCTGCTTTCCATCCAGCAGAGGAGGTCTTGGATGGAGCTGTTCCTAAACCAAGCTGTAATGCATCCCGATTAAATGCTTTCTAAGGCGCATCTATAGAAGTTGGTAAGAGCTGCTGAACCTCCGAAGCCTTCTGAGGAAGTAGCCGTTGGTGTGCTTTCTTGGCCATTACTTTGATAGGACTCGTCCAGCTTTAAGAGTCTTAACACAGGCCCTTTGACCCAACTCATCCATGCCAACTAAGATGCCCCATCCAATCTAGTCCTGTTTGCCCATGCCTGGCCCATAACCCTCCAAACATTTCTTATCCATGTACCTGTCCAAATATCTCGCACGTGGTTACTGTACCTGCCTCAACTATATGGAGACGTACAGATTGGAAGCCTAACTTTCCCACACCGACCAAAGTGCCCCATCCACACTAGTCCCACCTGCCCCATAACCATCTAAACCTGTAGGAAAAAAAACTGCAGATGCTGGTTAAAATCGAAGGTAGACACAAAATGCTGGAGTAACTCAGCGGGTCAGGCAGCATCTCGGGAGAGAAGGAACGGGTGGCGTTTCGGATCGAGAAGAAGTCTGAAGAAGGGTCTCGACCCGAAACGTCACCCGTTCCTTCTCTCCCGAGATGCTGCCTGACCCGCTGAGTTCCTCCAGCATTTTATGTCTTCCATCTAAACTGGTCCTATCCACATACTTGTCCAGTTGTGTGAAAAGTTATGCCTCAGCTACCTCCTCCAGTATCTCGTTCCATATATATATATATATATATATATATATATATATATATATAAACATTTCTAGAAATGTGGCAAGTTAACTTGGGGGCCTAAGACCCAGCCATTTAATGGAAACAAAAAGCTGGAGTAACTCAGCGGGTCAGACAGTCTGAAGAAGGGTCTCTACCCGAAACGTCACCTATTCCTTCTCTCCCAAGATGCTGCCTGACCCGCTGAGTTACTCCAGCATTTTGTGTCTACCGTCGGGTCAGGCAGCATCTCTGGAGAAAAGGACGAGGTGACGTTTCGGGTCGAGACCCTTCTTCAGACTGAGAGTCTCCACCCAGAAACGTCACCTATTCCTTTTCTCCAGAGATGTTGCCTGACCTGCTGAGTTACTCCAGTTTTTTTTTGTGTCTCTCTCTCTCTGAGGTGTTAAACCAACATCTGCAGTTCCTTCCCACCCGGCTCGTTTAATAAACGCAGCAGCCGACTACCCCCAACGGTCATAGAAACATAGAAAATAGGTGCAGGAATAGGCCATTCGACCCTTCGAGCCTGCACCGCCATTCAATATGACCATGGCTGATCATCCAGCTCAGTAACCTGTACCTGCCTTTTCTCCATACCCCCTGATCCCTTTAGCCACAAGGGCCACATCTAACTACATCTTAAATTTAGCCAATGAACTGGCCTCAACTACCTTCTGTGGCAGAGAATTCCACAGACTCACCACTCTCTGTGTGAAGAAATGTTTTCTCATCTCGGTCCTAAAAGACTTCCCCCTTATCCTTAAACTGTGACCCCTGGTTCTGGACTTCCCCAACATCGGGAACAATCTTCCCGCATCTAGCCTGTCCAACCCCTTAAGAATTTTATAAGTTTCTATAAGATCCCCCCTCAGTCTTCTAAATTCCAGCAAGTACAAGCCGAGTCTATCCAGTCTTTCTTCATATGAAAGTCCCGCCATCCCAGGGATCAATCTGGTGAACCTTCTCTGTACTCCCTCCAAGGCAAGAATGTCTTTCCTCAGATTAGGAGACCAAAACTGCACACAAAACTCCAGGTGTGGTCTCACCAAGGCCCTGTACAACTGCAGCAGAACCTCCCTGCTTCTATACTCAAATCCTCTTGCTATGAATACAGAATACAGAGCTTTATTTTTCATTCGGTACCGAGGTACCGAACGAAATTACGTTACCAGCAGTCACACAAAAAAAAGAAACACAAGACACATAACCCCAACACAAACATCCATCACAGTGACTCCAAACACCCCCTCACTGTGATGGAGGCAACAAAACTTCCGCTCTCTTCCCCACGCCCAAGTCCCCGCGGCCGAGCCGCACCGGGCGCTGAAACATCCCGCGGCCGAGCCAGGCGATGGAAGGCCCCGCGGCCGTACCGTGCGCAGCTAAGTCCCCCAGCCGGGCCGGGCGATGGAAGGCCCCGCGGCCGAGCCGCACCAGCGATGTAAAGTCCCGCGGCCGAGCCGCGCCGGGCGATGTTAGGTCCCGCGGCCGAGCCGCGCCGGGCGATGGAAGGCCCCACGGCCGAGCCGCACCAGTGATGTAAAGTCCCGCGGCCGAGCCGCACCGGGCAATGGAAGGCCCCGCGTTTAATTTTTTTTTTTTTTAGCGCAAACGGAGATACGACTCGGAAAGGGTCGCATCTCCGTTGAGGAAGAGATTTTTTAAAAGGTTTCCCCCACCCCCCCCCCACCACCCCCCACATATACACAGCTAAAGATAGACTATTTCATACATCTAACACTAACAAATAGACAAAGAAAGAAGAAAGACAAACAGACTGCCGGCGAGCCGCAGCTGCAGGGCAGCGCCGCCACTTCCGCTATGAATGCCAAGGTCAGGGGCGGGGATGGGCCGAGCGGCCTGTCTGGGCTCGTTGAGGGGGGCTGGATGGCCTGTAACGTTTCCCCTTTTGTTCCTAATCTTGCCTTGTGCTTAAACCTCCCGCAGGATATGCTGTCCATTTACGAGGAACCGAACACCACTTACAACAGCGACGAGTTCTCCGAGCTGCCCATGTTCCCGCCGTTCTCGGAATAGCCCGGAAGCGCGGGCGAGGGAAACTCACCTCGTCTGTATTTTTTTCTGCTCAAAACAACACCCCACTCTCCCCTTGACGAAGCGTGTGCGTGCGAGCGTGCATGTGTGTGTGATTGTGTGCTGCAAATGTATCTTGGCACAACCCACCCACCCCGGACCCGGACCGTGTCGTCGAGACTTGAAAATGGCGCACGGGCCGCCCTAATCCGTGCTCCCTAACTTGCGTGTTGGGGCCTTTGGCCGCGCCGAACCGGGAGAAACGTCGTGGCAAACGGTGTCTTGGCTCGCCGCCCCGCGGAGCCGGTTAGAATGTCCGTCCCCCCCCTCCCTCGGGGGGTTTAGCCGCCCGCCCTTCGACAGACTCGATCCCCTCGTGTTGTAGAGTCAGCGTCGCGCAGCACGGAAACGGGCCCCTTCAGCCCAGCTGGCGGCACGGTGGCGCAGCGGTAGAGTTGGTGCCTTACAGCGAATGCAGCGCCGGAGACCCGGGTTCGATCCTGACTACGGGCGCCGTCTGTACGGAGTTTGTACGTTCTCCCCGTGACCTGCGTGGGTTTTCTCCGAGATCTTCGGTTTCCTCCCACACTCCAAAGACGTGCAGGTGTGTGGGTTAATTGACTGGGTAAATGTAAAAAAGAAAATTGTCCCTAGTGTGTGTAGGATAGTGTTAGTGTGCGGGGATCGCTGGGCGGCACGGACTCGGTGGGCCGAAGGGCCTGTTTCCGCGCTGTATCTCTAAATCTAAAATCTAAATCTAAACTCGCCCACGCCGTGGCCCGCGTGGGTTTTCTCCGGGATCTCTGGTTTCCTCCCACGCTCCAGAGACATGGCGCAGCGGTAGAGTTGCCGCCTTACAGTGAATGCAGCGCCGGAGACCCGGGTTCCATCCCGTTTATGGGCGCCGTCTGTACGGAGTTTGCACGTTCTCCCCGTGACCTGCGTGGGTTTTCTCCGAGATCTTCGCTTTCCTCCCACACTCCAAAGACGTTCAGGTTTGTAGGTTAATTGGCTGGGTAAAATTGTTACCTAGCCGTGTGTAGGATAGTGCTGGTGTATAAGTCGAAGCAGACTCAGTGGGCCGAAGGGCCTGTTTCCACGCTATAAAACCAAAACTAAAATCAGTAGAGTATTGGCATACCTCAGCACATCCCCGATTAGCAAGTGTACAGAAATAAGTTTACTGATCCCGCATGCAAGAGGCGCCAAATTCAAAGTCCAGTCTGTGATATGATCTTTGTGTGCGGTGGCCGTTCCAGACAAGCCCCAGCCTTAAACAGCCTCAGATTCCAAAGCCATTGAAAAGATGTCAGGGGAAGGGCGGTCACGGTGGCACAGCGGTAGAGTTGCTGCCTTACAGCGAACACAGCCTCGGAGACCCGGGTTCGATCCCGACTACGGGCGCTGTCTGTGTGGAGTTTGTGCGTTCTCCCCGTGATCTGCATGGGTTTTCTCCGAGATTCGGTTTCTTCCCACACTCCAAAGACGTTCAGGTTTGTAGTTTAATTGGTTTGGTAAATGTAAAGATTGTCCCTAGTGGGTCTAGGGTAGTGTTAATGTGCGGGGATCGCTGGTCGGCGCGGACCCGGTGGGCCGAAGGGCCTGTTTCCGCGCTGCATCTCTCAACGAAACTAAACTAAAGGGTCCCAACCAGAAGCATCAGCCATCCTTTTTTTTCCAGGGATGCTGCCTGACCTGCTGAGTTACTCCAGCACTTTGCGTCCGTCTTCGAAAAGAACGGATCGTCGGGGATTGTTTTGGCTCGTCCCTTCTGTGACACGGGTCCTTTTCAGTCTTTTTTTAGCAAGGGGGCAACACTTGCGGTAGAGTTGCTGCCTCACAGCACCAGGGGCCGGGGTTTGATCCTGACCACGGGTGCTGTCTTTACGGAGTTTGCATGTTCTCCTTGTCACTGCATGGGCTTTCCTCAGGTGCTCCGGTTTCCACCAGGGACCCGGGTTCCATCCCGACTACGGGTGCTTGTCTGTACGGAGTTTGTACGTTCCACCCGTGACCTGCGTGGGTTTTCCCCACGGGGGGGGGGCTCCGGTTTCCTCCCGCCCTCCAAAGACGTGCGGGTTTGTGGGTTAATTGGCCTGGTATAAATGTAAAATTGTCCCTGGTGTGTGTAGGATGGCTGGCTGGCGCGGACTCGGTGGGCTGAAGGGCCCGTTTCTGCGCTGTATTTCTAAACTAAATTTTAATTCTACGCAAGTGGCACGTTCACTTCTGTGCCAGCCACAAGAGTTTTGTATGTTTGCAGATCAAGGCTGTGTTTTTACTTTGTTATGAAGCGTGTCAGCGTATGCATGTGGCGGGTGTGTGTGTGTGTGTTTTTTAATGTTGAAAGTTGTACCATAGATCTATATTGAATACCCCAAGAGTTGATTGACTTCACGACTTTCGCTAACCCTTTAAAGAGTCATTGTATTTTCGCTCTTTTTTTTTTTTCTAATTAGGACTGATTTGTAAATAAATGCAAAGTATTGGGGGCGGGTGGGAGGGGAATGGGGAAGCGGGGACATTTTAAATAACTTTTTATGAAAAAAATGTACATATATATATATGTGTGATATATATATCTAGTTTTATTGTGAAGCAGCGATGGAAACGGCAGCAGAGATGGAAATGGTTGCCTGCTATCTCGGAGTGGGCTAGGGTGGTGCTAATACCTTTGTATGACCCACCTGTATGACCCACTCTACCGCCTGTACACTTCGAGATGGCAAGGAGTCCCGATGACGAGTGCGGCCACTGTTTTAAGAGGTACGGCTGTAATTCGGGACTGGATCCTGTTGCCCTGTTAAACGAATCTAGCAGGGTATCTGTTCCTGACAGAGTCTGCCCTCTTTTCCTTTCTTAATTTCTTTCCTTCCGATCTTGGCAACCTGCCCGTTGATTGTCACGGGTATGCAGGGGTTGCCAACTATCTCGCTCCCAAATAAGGGACAAAAGGTAACGTCACCGCCCCGCGCCCCACGTGACCGCCCACCCAGCGGCCACGTGCTCCCGCTCCACCAATGGCGGCCGCCCGGGCCGGGAGGCGGGTTGCTACGTAACCTCTGTTAGGCGGCGCCCGGGCCTCCGGACCTACAGTGTCTGGGCCTATACTGTCTGGACCTATACTGTCTGGACCTACACTGTCTGGACCTACACTGTCCGGAACTACACTGTCTGGGCCTACAGCTTCCCCATGGCTTAATACGGGACAAGGGCGGTCCCATACGGGACAAACCAAGTTAGCCCAAAATACAGGATGTCCCGGCTAATACGGGACAGTTGGCAACTCTAAGGGTATGTGGTGCAAACGTGCCGACTTCCCCTCCCCCATCTCACTGTTTGGATAGAGTGATACAGCGTGGTAACGAGCTCTTTGACCCAACTTGCCATGTTGACCAACATGCCCCATCTGCACTAGTCCCACATGCCTAACTTTGACCCGCCAAATTACTCCAGCACCTTCTTTTTGCAGTAAACTAGCGTCTGCAGTTCCTTGTTTCTCCTCCACAGATGCTGCCTGACCCGCTGAGTTTTTTTTTGTAAAACAGTTGGCCCTTCAAAAATGTCCCCTCTGGTTCCTATTAAATCTTTCCCTCCCCTCTCACCTTAAACCTATGCCCTCTAATCCTTGATTCCCCAACTCCGGGTAAAGGACTGTGTGGCAAATCGTGGATCTAGGGCAACACTGTGGCGCAGCATTAGAGTTGCTGCCTCACAGCGCCAGAGACCTGGGTTTGATCCTGACCACGGGTGCTGTCTTTACGGAGTTTGCATGTTCTCCTTGTCACTGCATGGGCTTTCCCCAGGTGCTCCAGTTTCCTCCCATACTCAAGACGTGCAGGTTTGTGGCTTAATTGGCTTCGGTAAAAGCGCAGAAACAGGCTCTTCGGCCCACTGGGTCCGCGCCGACCAGCCATCCCCGCGCACTAACACTATCCTACACACATTAGGGACAATTTTTACATTTACCAAGTCAATTAATCTACATACCTGCACGTCTTTGGCGTGTTGGAGGAAACCGGAGATCTCGGAGAAAACCCACGCAGGTCACGGGGAGAACGTACAAACTCCGTACAGGCAGCGCCCGTAGTCAGGATCGAACCCGGGTCTCCGGCGCTGCAAGGCAGCAACTCTACCGCTAGTGTTCAGGATAGCGCTAGCGTTCGGGAGTGATCGCTGGTCGGCGTGGACCCGACGGGCCGAAGGGCCTGTTTCCGCGCTGCAAAGTAAAGGCTAAAGATTCCGCATTGTCCCGCGAAAACACCTTCGCCGTGCAGAGCCTGCACTTGCAGAGTGAGGGTGGAGGAAGATGCTGGGTTTACACCGAAGATAGACACAAACAGCTGGAGTAACTCAGCGGGCCAGGCAGCATCTCCGGAGAGAAGGAATAGGTGACGTTTTAGGTGGAGACCCTACGGGTGAGTCTGCAATACCTCCCTTGGACAGGTGGTGGGACTATAAAATGGCCATTAACTGGTTGTGTTTAAAAGCCATAGATCTGGATTTCGCTGAGCTGACTTTCTTTTCTTGATGACCCTCTGTGTCTCGAATCTCCTGTACATGTTTTTATTTCACTTATTTATTCAGATTAATATGTTATTAATCGTCTCATTGCATTAATAAAGAGGAAAGAGAATCCATTTTTGATTACTTGTCTCGTGTCCAATGCTGTGTTGTTTTCCTTGAAGCTGGGACGCAGAATATGACTCTTCATTAGGGACAGGAGCAGAATCTGCCCACTCGGCCCATCAAGTCTACTCCACCATCCAATCATGGCTGGTCTATCTCTCCCTCTCGACCCCATTCTCCTGCCTTCTCCCCATAACCCCTAACACCCGTATTAATCAAGAATCTGTCAATCTCCGCCGTTAAAATATCTATTGACTTGGCCTCCAAACGCGTTCTGAGGCAATGAATTCCACAGATTCACCACCTGAAGAAATATCTCCTTTCTAAAGGTACGTCCTTTTGTACCAAGGCTCTTGATTAGTACGGGTGTCAGGGGTTATGGGCAGAAGGCAGGAGAATGGGGTCGAGAGGGAGAGATAGATCAGCCACGATTGAATGGCGTAGTAGACGATGGGCCGAATGGCCTAATCTGTGCCAATGCCCCGCATTACTTTCCCATTTGCCAGATATTTGATTCCAAGCACATTAGGGCCATAATGTGGATATGTGGTCTAAAAAGGGGGTTGATGGAAAGTGAAAGACAATAGATTGCTGCAGAGAATCAAGAAGGGAATTGGATAGATGAGATACAATAGACTGGTTGTGGACTCCCCCAACATTCCCAACACTCCAAAGACGTACAGGTATGTAGGTTAATTGGCTGGGTAAATGTAAATGTAAAAATTGTCCCTAGTGGGTGTAGGATAGTGTTAATGTACGGGGATCACTGGGCGGCACGGACTTGGAGGGCCGAAAAGGCCTGTTTCCGGCTGTATATATATGATATGATATGATAACATTGGGAACATGTTTCCTGCCTCTAGCCTGTCCAATCCCTTAATAATCTTATATGTTTCAATAAGATCCCCTCTCATCCTTCTAAATTCCAGCGTATACAAGCCCAGTCGCTCCAGTCTTTCAACATACGACAGCCCCGCCATCCCGGGAATTAACCTAGTGAACCTACGCTGCAGTCCCTGCACAACAATGTTAGTCCTTACAGATATACTAAATAACTACCATACAACTATGTACCTCTCTAACACCACCCGGGCACGGACGTAACCCGCGGAAAAGGGGCAAGCATCTGGCACGGGCAAAGCCCTCTTCCGCGTGGCGCCGTGACTCGTGGATGGCCAGCTTTGGCCAGGCCCAGGAGCAAACTCAAACCAGGACATCTCCGGCCCCCTACCCTCTCCCCTAAGCACGGGGGGTGTCCAAAGATGAGGACGGGTGGGGATGATTCAGTGAGCCAGCATAGACTCGATGGGCCAGAATGGCGTCCGCTTGTCGGTTGGAAAGGATTGGCGGAGTCGGTGGTTGCGGCCCGCGGGCAGCAGGAGCGCAGGTACGGGTCGGCGGTGGCGGCAGTAGGTCCGGCCTTGGGGAGTGGCATCGGCGGCCATCACCAAAATCCGTCTGCTATAACCGAAATCCGTTATAAAGGCATCTGAAAAGACGATTGGTTGTAACCAGGGCAGCGGTAGAGTTGCTGCCTTACAGCGAATGCGGTGCCAGAGACCTGGGTTCGATCCCGACCACGGGTGTTGTCTGTACAGAATTTGTACGTTCTCCCTGTGACCCGCGTGGGTTTCCTCCGGGTGCTCCGGTTTCCTCCCACAATCCAAAGACGTACAAGTTTAGACAATAGGTGCAGGCGGAGGCCATTCGGCCCTTCGAGCCAGCACCGCCATTCAATGTGATCATGGCTGATCATTCTCAATCAGTAACCCGTTCCTGCCTTCTCCCCATACCCCCTGACTCCGCTATCCTTAAGAGCTCTATCCAGCTCTCTCTTGAATGCATTCAGAGAATTGGCGTTCACTTCCTTCTGAGACAGAGAATTCCACAGATTCACAACTCTCTGACTGAAAAAGTCTTTCCTCATCTCAGTTCTAAATGGCCTACCCCTTATTCTTAAACTGTGGCCCCTTGTTCTGGACTCCCCCAACATTGGGAACATGTTTCCTGTCTCTAACGTGTCCAACCCCTTAATTGTAGGTTAATTGGCTTCTGTAAATTGTCTGACCCAGTGTGTGCCGGTTAGAACTAGTGCACGGGGATCGCTGGTCGGCAGGGACCCATGTTGTATCTCCAAAGTAAAGTCTGAAGTGTATCTGTGGTGAATCTGACCGACTGTGCTCTTTGGAGACAACAGTGTCAGATTGCTGGTAGGCACAAAATGCTGGAGTACCTCAGCGGGTCAGGCAGCATCTCAGGAGAAAAGGAATGGGTGACGTTTTCGGTCGAGACCTTTCTTCAGACTCTGTAGAAGGGTCTCGACCCAAAACGTCACCGATTCCTTCTCTCCCGAGATGCTGTCTGACCCGCTGAGGTACTCCAGCATTTAGTGTCTATCTCCTTTCCATCGACTCCATCTACACCTCCAGCTGTCTACCTTTGATTTAGACTAGCATCTGCAGTTTTTTTTCCTACAGTGTCAGATTTCTGTGGGGACATTACACAAAAAAACAGGTTTTTACCGCCTAGACTTATTTTTCTGGAGATAGCTTTTATCTGCTTATCAATTTGAAAAATGACTATTAACTGGTTCCAATTGTAACCAATATTATACAGTCTGAAGAAGGGTCTCGACCCGAAACGTCACCCATTCCTTCTCTCCCGAGATGCTGCCTGACCTGCTGAGTTACTCCAGCATTTTGTGAATAAATCGATTTGTACCAGCATCTGCAGTTATTTTCTTATACTATATATCTTATTATACAAATGGTGTTCCCTAATTTGTTAATCATGTTATATCCAATCCATGTTTAGAGTTTAGAGATACCGGGTTGAAATCGAAGGTAGACACAAAATGCTGGAGTAACTCAGTGGGACAGGCAGCATCTCTGGAGAGAAGGAATGGGTCGAGACCCTTCTTCAGAATCTTGTGATGTGAACTCTGCAGTTGTACAGGGCCCTAGTGAGACCGCACCTGGAGTACTGTGTGCAGTTTTGGTCTCCAAATTTGAGGAAGGATATTCTTGCTATTGAGGGCGTGCAGCGTAGGTTTACTAGGTTAATTCCCGGAATGGCAGGACTATCATATGTTGAAAGACTGGAGCGACTAGGCTTGTATACACTGGAATTTAGAAGGATGAGAGGAGATCTTATCGAAACGTATAAGATTATTAAGGGGTTGGACACGTTAGAGGCAGGAAACATGTTCCCAATGTTGGGGGAGTCCAGAACAAGGGGCCACAGTTTAAGAATAATGGGTAGGCCATTTAGAACTGAGATGAGGAGAAACTTTTTCAGTCAGAGAGTTGTGAATCTGTGGAATTCTCTGCCTCAGAAGGCAGTGGAGGCCAATTCTCTGAATGCATTCAAGAGAGAGCTGGATAGAGCTCTTAAGGATAGCGGAGTCAGGGGGTATGGGGAGAAGGAAGGAACGGGGTACTGATTGAGAATGATCAGCCATGATCACATTGAATGGCGATGCTGGCTCGAAGGGCCGAATGGCCTCCTCCTGCACCTATTGTCTATTGTCTATAATATTTCCTACCTAAAATTCATTTCCTCCCGCCTGGTCTACTGCAACTCCTCATACACTGGGATCAGCCAATCATCCCCGTCCCGCCAGCAATTGGTCCAAAACGCCGCAGCGAGACTCCTGACGGGTCCTGTAAAAGGGACCACATCACCCCGATTCTGGCCTCTCTCCACTGGCTCCCAGTACAGTACAGAATCAACTTCAAGCTCCTCCTATTCACATACAAAGCCCCAAACGGGCTTGCCCCCCCCCCTATATAAAAAATCTAACCCACCACTCTATCTCCAGGTCCCTCAGGTCGGCCGATTTGGGGCTACTCACTATCCCGCGGTCTAGGCTTAAGCTCAGGGGTGACCGCGCTTTTGCGGTTGCAGCTCTTAGACTGTGGAACAGCATCCCTCTCCCCATCAGAACTGCCCCCTCCATCGACTCCTTTAAGTCCAGGCTCAAAACCTATTTCTACTCCCTAGCGTTTGAGGCCCTCTGAGGGGGCGCTGTGAACTGTTTATGTATGTGCTGTTATGTTTGTGTGCCATTGTATGTTCGTTTCTTAGTACCTGAACTGATGTACAGCACTTTGGTCAACGTGGGTTGTTTTTAAATGTGCTACACAAATAAAATTGACATGACTTGACTTGACTAAATATTCCGACTATCTTGAATTCAATATATCTCTTGTTTCCCTATCCCCGGACTAGTCTGAAGAAGCGTCTCGACCCGAAACGTCGCCCATTCCTTCTCTCCAGAGATGCTGCCTGTCCTGTTGTGAGTTACCCCCAGCATTTTTGTGTCTACCTTTTGGCCTTTTGTGACCATATTGTGACCATTGAGGCCAGATCCTGGCAAGGTGGAGGTTGCCTGCCTCAAAGATGGCGGCGCCCATGTGCCCCGTGATCGTCACACTCGGCGCTGATTGGTCGGTCTCCGGGGCGTGGCCCACGTGATCGCTTCTTTTGGCGGCAAGAAGCCGGTCGTCGAGTTCGAGGGAGAAACGGCGGCGGCGACCGGTAACTAGCGATAGTTAGCGGGTTATCCTTAACTAGCGCCCGCTCTGGCGCTGGTTATGAACATTATCTATCTACAGTTAAGGTATTCACCGAGTAACTAGGTGGTAAACCGCTTTACCAGTTAACCATGTCGTTAACCAGCGTCCACTGTTATTAACTAACACTTAACCTATCCACAGTTAACGTATTCACCGAGTAACTAGGCGGTAGACAGCTTTACCAGTTAACCATGTCGTTAACCAGCATCCACTGTTATTAACTAACATTTAACCATCTATTAGGGTATTCACAGAGTAACTAGGCGGTAAACCGCTTTACCAGTCAACCATGCCGTTAACCAGCGTCCACTGTTATTAACTAACACTTAACCTATCTATTGTTAGGGTATTCACAGAGTAACTAGGCTGTAAACCATTTTACCAGTTGACCATTCCGTTAACCACCTCCCACTGTTATTAACTAACACTTAATCTATCCACAGATAGCGTATTCACCGAGTAACTAGGCTATAAACCACTTTACCATTCAACCATGCCATTAACCAGCTCCTGCTGTTATTAACTAACACTTAACCTATCTATTGTTAGGGTATTCACCGAGTAACTAGGCTGTAAGCCACTTACCAGTTGCTTTACCAGTTAACCATGCCATTAACCAACGCCATTTGCTATTAACTAACACTTTAGCGATCCACAGTTAGCATATTCACCGAGTAACTAGGCTGTAAACCACTTTACCAGTTAACCATGCTGTTAATAACAATGGGCATTGGTTAACTAACACTTGACCTATCTTTCATCAGGGTACTCACAAACTAGGATGTAAACCACGAACCAGTTACTTTACCAGTTAACCGTGTCCTTAACCAGCACCCACTGTTATTAACTAACACTTTACCTATCTATTGTTAGAGGATTCACTGAGTATCTAGGCTGTAAACCACTAACCAGCAGTTTACCAGTTAACCATACCGTTAACCAATGCCCATTGCTATTAACTAACACTTAACCTATCCACAGTTAGCATATTCACCGAGTAACTAGGCTGTAAACCACTTTACCAGTTAACCATGATGTTAATAACAGTGGGCGCTGGTTAACTAACACTTAACCTATCTATTGTTAGGGTATTCACAAACTAGGCTGTAAACCACTAATCAGTTGCTTTACCAGTTAACCATGTCCTTAACCAGTGCCCACTGTTATTAGCTAACACTTAAGCTATCCACGGTTAGTTTATTCACCGAGTATTTAAGCTGTAAACCACTAACCAGCACTTTACCAGTTAACTATGCTGTTAACCAGCACCCACACCTATTAACTAACACTTAACCATTTACTCATCTTCGATTATTAATAGTTTACAATTTGAAACCAATGTTTACTGATTAACTAATTAAATAACCACAAAAAGGTGGTGTTCAGTGATGTAACTGACCACTTACTGGATAACTAACGTGTTAATGATTACCAGGTGTAAGTATTATTAATATTACCAGTGTATGCATCATATAATAATTGTCTTACTATATATTATTAATACATTATACATATACATTACACATTTATACATATACAGTATAATGTACAATGTAAGTATTATTACCAGTGTATGCATCATATAACAATTGTCTTACTATGTATATTATTAACACATTATACATATACATTATACATATACATATGTCTGAAGAAGGGTCTCGACCCGAAACGTCGCCCATTCCTTCTCTCCCGAGATGCTGCCTGACCTGCTGAGTTACTCCAACATTTTGTGAATAAATACCTTCGATTTGTACCAGCATCTGCAGTTATTTTCTTACACTACTTATACATATACAGTATATGTATTATTAATATTACCCAGGAAATGCATATTACCAGTATCTTACCAGTGTATATACTATTAATATTACCGGCATCTTACCAGTATACTTATTATTAATATTACCAGTATATATTATATTACCGAAGGTAGACATAAAATGCTGGAGTAACTCAGCGGGACAGGCAGCATCGCTGGAGAGGAGGAATGGGTGACGTTTGGGTCGAGACACTGCTTCAGACTGGTTTTAACCAGGTTACCCTGACCACAGCGTACCCATACAATAGTCCTCGCCCCACCCCCCCACCCCTCTCTGAACCTCCACCAGACCTCGCCTCGGCCTCCATCCACTCCCCTGCCCTCGTCTGACCCTAACCCCCACCCTTGCCGTGCCTTCACCATCCCCCCTGACTTCTCCCTTTCCGATACGGAACGGTGTGTCCTCGACAGAGGCCTCACCTTCATTCCCCTCCGCCCTCACTTCAGCGAGTTGCGGGTCCGCCACAACGTAGTGCTTCTCCTCCGTCGCCTCTGCCTCCGTGCCTTTCTCTATGGGAAGGAGTCCTCACCACCCAGTGATGACCTCTTCTCCCGTCACCACCGGTCCCCCTCCTCTTGGACACTCCCGGGCGGCCTTCTACCCTCTTTAGACCTCTTTGTTTCCAACTGCCGACGTGACATCAATCGTTGCAACTTTCCCACTCCCTTCACCTACTCTAACCTCACCCCTTCTGAACGTACAGCCCTCTGCTCCCTCTGCAGCAACCCCGACATTATCATCAAGCCCACCGACAAGGGGGGTGCCGTAGTAGACTGGCGCGCTGACCCATACCGCACTGAGGCCATGCGCCAGCTCTCGGACACCTCTCCTGTTCGATTCGTAGAAACATAAATAGATGCAGGAGGAGGCAATTTGGCCCTTCGAGCCAGCACCGCCATTCATTGTGATCATGGCTGATCATCCACAATCAGTAACCCGTGCCTGCCTTCTCCCCATATCCCTTGATTCCGCTAGCCCCTAGAGCTCTATCTAACTCTCTTTTAAATTCATTCAGTGAATCGGCCTCCACTGCCCTCTGTGGCAGAGAATCCCACAAATTCACAACTCTCTGGGTGGAAACGTTTTTTCTCACCTCAGTTTTAAATGGCCAGCTCTTTGTTCTTAGACTGTGTGTAGCCCCTGGTTCTGGACTCGCCCAACATTGGGAACATTTTTCCTGCATCTAGCTTGTCCAGTCCTTTTATAATTTTATACGTCTCTATAAGATCCCCTCTCATCCTTCTAAATTCCAGTGAATACACGCCCAGTCTTTCCAATCTTTCCTCATGTGACAGTCCCGCCATCACGGGGATTAACCTGGTGAACCTAAGCTGCACTGCCTCAATAGCAAGGATGTCCTTCCTCAAATCCGGAGACCAAAACTGCACACAATACTCCAGATGTGCTCTCACCAGGGCGCTGTACAACTGCAGAAGGATCTCTTTACTCCTATACTCAAATCCTCTCGTTATGAAGGCCAACATGCCATTCAGCTCTACCCCATTGCGGACATTGGACTTGTGGTGCAGTCTCTGGTACTGATGTGCTACAATGCTGAGAACTATATTCTGCACTCAGTATCTTCCTCTCCGCTTCCTATTGTACTTGAGTTTGACTTGATAATATTTATGTACAGTATTATCTAATCTGTTTGGATAGCACGCAAAATAACGTTTTTCACTTGACAATAATAAAACTAAAAATCCCCCAAAATTATCAAATGCTGCCTGACCCGCTGACTTCCTCCTGTGCTTTGTGTTTTGCTCAAGATTTCAATATCTGCAGTCTCTTGTGTCTCCATAATTAACCTACAAACAAACCTAAGGTAGACACATAATGCTGGAGTAACTCAGCGGGTCAGGCAGCACCTCGGGAGAGAAGGAATGGGTGACGTTTCCCGAAATGTCACCCATTCCTTCTGTCCCGAGATGCTGCCTGACCCGCTGAGTTACTCCAGCATTGTGCGTCTACCTTCGATTTTAACCAGCACCTGCAGTTTTTTTTACAAACCTACATGTCTTTGGGTCGTGGGAGGAAACTGGAGCACCCGGGGGGAAACCCACGCGGTCACGGGGAGAACGTGTAAGCTCCTCACACAGACAGTGGCCAAGGTCAGGATCGAACCTAGGTCTCTGGCGCTGTGAGGCAGCAACTCCAGCGCTGCGCCACTGAGTCGCCCTCTATGCTAGGATGTTTCGTAGAAAGAAGGAAAGAAAGGAAAAGAGGGCCGAAACCCTCTTGAGGAAGGATATTCTTGCTATTGAGGGCGTGCAGCGTAGGTTTACTAGGTTAATTCCCGGAATGGCGGGACTGTCATATATTGAAAGACTGGAACGACTAGGCTTGTATACACTGGAATTTAGAAGGATAAGAGGAGATCTTATCGAAACGTATAAGATTATTAAGGGGTTGGACACGTTAGAGGCAGGAAACATGTTCCCAATGTTGGGGGAGTCCAGAACCAGGGGCCACAGTTTAAGAATAAGGGGTAGGCCATTTAGAACTGAGATGAGGAAAAACTTTTTCAGTCAGAGAGTTGTGAATCTGTGGAATTCTCTGCCTCAGAAGGCAGTGGAGGCCAATTCTCTGAATGCATTCAAAAGAGAGCTAGATAGAGCTCTTAAGGATAGCGGAGTCAGTGGGTATGGGGAGAAGGCAGGAACGGGGTACTGATTGAGAATGATCAGCCATGATCACATTGAATGGTGGTGTTGGCTCGAAGGTTCCGAATGGCCTCCTCCTGCACCTATTGTCTAAACCCACGTGGTCACGGGGAGAAGGTGTAAACTCCATGCACAGACTGTGCCCGAGGTCAGGATGGAACCCGGGTCTCTGGCACTGTGAGGCAGTAACTCTACCAGCTGCGCCACTGTGTGCTGCCGCATTTGACGGTGAATGCGCGTTGCATAAAATGGGGTTGGTGTAATTGGTGGGTTTGGGCTGAGGGGCCAGTTCCTGAGCTGTGTTGTTGGCTATGTTTGCAGGTGTTCCACAGTCGCAAAGGCTTCTAAAATCATACTCGTGAGGCAGACCTCCACGCAACAATGGCAGTTGTCCAGACGACTAAGAATGCTGTGGTACAGTTTAAATTTTATTGATTCAAAGCCACTGCTCACAGGTTTGTAAGCTCCGATATAAGAGACAAGAAATCAGTCCTCCCATGTGTAAGTCTGAAGAAGGGTCTCGACCCCATTCCTTCTCTCCTGAGATGCTGCCTGACCTGCTGAGTTACTCCAGCATTTTGTGAATAAATACCTCCCATGTGTAAGGTGGAGCAGCGGGAGAGTTACTGCCTTACAGCGCCAGAGACCCGGGTTCGACCCTGACTATGGGGACTATCTGTGCTGCGTTTGTACGTCTTCCCCCTGACCTGCGTGGGTTTTCTCTGGGATTTCCCACTTTTCTTCCATACTCCACAGACGCACAGGTTTGTAGGGTTATTTGGTGTGGTATCATTGTAAATTGTCCCTAGGTATCACAAAATGCTGGAGTAACTCAGTGGGCCAGGCAGCATCTCTGGAGAGAAGGAATGGGTGAGGGTCTCGACCTGAAACGTCACCCATTCCTTCTCTCCAGAGATGCTGCCTGACCCGCTGAGTTACTCCAGCATTTTGTGATACCTCCGATTTGTAGCAGCATCTGCAGTTATTTTCCTACGTAAATTGTCCCCTAGTGCGTGTAGCGCGCGGGGATCTTTGGTTGCCGCGGACACGGTGGGCCGAGGGGGCCTACATTCGCGCTGTATCTCTAACATAATAGCGAGGTATATCTCGGTGTATTACTTCAGAGCTACAGCGCAAAAACATGAGCTTCGGCCCACTGAGTCCGCACCAACCAGCGATCACTAGCACTATCCTACACAAGAGACAATTTACAATTTTACCGAAGACATTTAATCTTTAAGAGTGTGGGAGGAAACCAGAGCACCCAGGGGAAAACCCACGAGTCACAGAGAGAACGTACAAACTCCGTACAGGACTTAGCCAGGATCGATACGGGAGATACAGGATGATCTTATAGAGGTGTATAATTGATCTTATGGAGGTGTATATTGCCAGGACCAGAGGGTGTGAGCTATAAGGAGAGGTTGAGTAGGCTGGGACTCTATTCCATGGAGCGCAGGAGGATGAGGGGAGATCTTATAGAGGTGTACAAAATCATCAGAGGAATAGATTGGGTAGATGCACAGTCTTTTACCCAGAGTAGGGGAATCGTAGACCGGAGGACATAGGTTTAAGGTGGAGGGGAAAAGATTTAATAGGAATCTGAGGGGTAACTTTTTCACACAAGGGTGATGGGTGTATGGAACGAGCTGCCGGAGGAGGTAGTTGAGGCTGGGACTATCCCAACATTTAGGAAGCAGTTAGACAGGTACATGGATAGGACAGGTTTGGAGGGATATGGATCAAACACGGGCAGGTGGCACTTGTGTAGCTGGGACATGCTGGCTGGTGTGGGCAAGTTGGGCCAGAAGGGCCTGTTTTCACACTGTTACACTCTGACTGGAGAAGGGGATAACATTTAGTGGTTATAAGGCCCCGCTAACATGATCGTCATTCTCATGTTTGTTTTACATCTGTGTGGAAGAGTGCAGCCATGTTCCCCAGCAAAGTAGGCACGGAGCATCAGTCACTTGTCCTCGTGAAACGCCTGCTGGCAGTGGCAATCTCCTGCATCACCTACCTTAGAGGACTATTTCCTGAGCATGCCTACGGCACGCGATACCTGGAAGGTAAGCAGCGGAGGTTATGGGGTGATTAGATTGAAACGTTCATGGCATTAAGACATTCTGAAGAAGGGTATCGACCCCAATCATCAACTATCCATCTTCTCCCCGGATGCTGCCTGACCCGCTCAGTTACTCCAGCACTTTGTGTCCTTAACTTCAGGTCGTCCCTGCTTTCCCTCTCTATCCCCTCCCCCTTCCCAGTTCTCCCACTTGTCTTCCTGTCTCCGACTACATTCTATGATCAGCCATGATCACATTGAATGGTGGTGCTGGCTCGAAGGGCCGAATGGCCTACTCCTTCACCTATTGTCTATTGTCTATCTTTGACCCGCCCTCTCCCCGACATCAGTCTGAAGAAGGGTCTCGACCCGAAACGTCACCCATTCCTTCTCTCCCGAGATGCTGCCTGACCCGCTCAGTTACTCCAGCAGTTTGTGTATACCTTCGATTTAAACCAGCATCTGCAGTTTCTTTTCCTACATACTTTGTGTCCTTTTGTGTATTAACCAGCATTTGCAGGCTGTCTAAACAAGAGTCTTGACCCGAAACGTAACCTACCCCTGTTCTTCACTGATGCTACCTGACCCGCTGAGTTGCTCCACACTTTGTGACTTTTTGAATACCCACGTTTAAATCTGATATCAAGACGTTTTGTTAACTAACGTATTAAGGGATATGGATATAAAAGAGGGTTGATAATCAGAACAAGGCTGCACTGTGGCGCAGCAGTAGAGTTACTGCCTTATAGCGCCAGAGACCCGGGTTCAATCCTGACTATGGGTGCTGTCTTTACAGAGTTTGTACGTTCTCCCCGTGACCCCGTGGGTTTTCCCCAGGTGCTTTAGTTTCCTTCCACATCCCACAATCCAAAAGACGTACAGGTTTGTAGGTTAATTGGCTTGGTATAATTGTAAATGGTCCCTCGTGTGTATGAGATAGCAATCGTGTGCGGGGATCGCTGGTTGGCGTGGAATCGGTGGGCCAAAGGGCCTGTTTCCGCGCTGTTTTTCTAAACCAAACTAAATAGGATTGAGAGGCTAATTTTTTTTTGGATTATTTTAGATTTAGATTTAGAGATACAGCGCGGAAACAGGCCCTTCGGCCCACCGAGTCCGCGCCGCCCAGCGATCCTCGCACACTAACACTATCCTACACACACTAGGGACAATTTTTACATTTACCCAGTCAATTAACCTACATACCTGTACGCCTTTGGAGTGTGGGAGGAAACCGAAGATCTCGGAGAAAACCCATGCAGGTCGCGGGGAGAACGTACAAACTCCGTACAGACGGCGCCCGTAGTCAGGATCGAACCTGAGTCTCCTGCGCTGCATTCGCTGTAAGGCAGCAACTCTACCGCTGCGCCACCGTGCCGCACAAGGCAACAGACCACCGAAGGGTTCAACTTGTTTTATTCTCTTGCTCATTAATTTTTCCAGTGCTACTGTTGGTCTAAACATGTTCTTTGTTAATTTTCTCCTCAGACCTTTGTGTAAAAATCCTACGGGAAGACGATAGCTGCCCTGGATCATCACAGATCGTGAAATGGTTCGTTGCGTTTGTCCCTGATTGTAAAATCCAAAAATACAGATGAATCTTCGGTCGCACTATCTGTCCTTTCTTTCGTGCGTTTAAAGTCGTAAAATATTCCAGACATTTGTCAAGCCATAAATCAATCAATCAATCAGTCAAAATTTGGGGCGTCACAGTTGGTGGAGCTGCTGCCTCACAGCACCATAAACCCGGGTTCGATCCTGATCTGTGCTGAGCACGCACGTTCTCCCTCTGACCGTGTGGGTTTCCTCCGGGTGCTCTGGTTTCCTCCCACATCCCAAACACGTGTGGGTTTGTGGGTTAATTGGCCCGCTGTAAATGATCCCTGGTGTTTCGGGAGCAGATGAGAAAGTGGGATAGCATAGAACTATAGTGAACAGGGGATCGCTGGTCGGAGGGGACTCGGTGGGCTGAAGGGCCTGTTTCCACACTCTATATCCGAACTAAGCTAAACTAAACAATAGACAATAGACAATAGGTGCAGGAGGAGGCCATTCGGCCCTTCGAGCCAGCACCGCCATTCAATGTGATCATGGCTGATCATTCTCAATCAGTACCCCGTTCCTGCCTTCTCCCCATACCCCCTGACTCCGCTATCCTTAAGAGCTCTATCCAGCTCTCTCTCTTAAACGAGAACCTTAACTAATTAGAAAGGTACTCGACCAAATGCCCTGTCAAAGAAGGATGTTTTAAGAAGCAGTTGTAGTTTCCTATTTTGAGGACGGACGTCCTTGCTATTGAGGCAGTGCAGCGTAGGTTACCATGTTAATTCCAGATCACCATGTTAATTCCCGGGATGGCGGGACTGTCATATGAGGAAAGATTGGAAAGACTGGGCTTCACTGGAGTTTAGAAGGATGAGAGGGGATTTTATAGAGACGTGTAAAATTATGAAAGGACTGGACAAGCTAGATGCAGGAAAAATGTTCCCAATGTTGGGGGAGTCCAGAACCAGGGGCCACACAGTCTAAGAATACAGGGGAGGCCATTTAAAACTGAGATGAGAAAAAACATTTTCACCCAGAGAGTTGTGAATGTGTGGAATTCTCTGCCACAGAGGGCAGTGGAGGCAAATTCACTTGATGAATTTAAAAGAGAGTTCGATAGAGCTCTAGGGGCTAGCGGAATCAAGGGATATGGGGAGAAGGCAGGCACGGGTTACTGATTGTGGATGATCAGCCGCGATCACAATGAATGGCGGTGCTGACTTGAAGGGCCAAATGGCCTTCTCCTGCACCTATGTTCTATGTTTCTAAGAACCATAAAGGAGATGGGGAATGGGGCAGAGGGCATAAAGGAGGGAATTCCAGAGCTCAGGAGTCCCACGGAATTGCTGCCAAAGGCAGAACAGCAGAAATAGGGGGTGACCAAGAGAGTCGGAATTGTAGGAGTGCAGACAGTTGGAAGTCAAAGAAATGAGATGGCAGCCAAGTGTACACAGGGATTAACACTGAGTTTAGTTTAGATTAGTTTAGCATTACAGCGTGGAAACAGACTTTTCGATCCAATTTGCCCACATTGACCAACATGCCCCATCTACACTAGTCCCACCGGCCCGTGCTTGGCCCTTGGCTAACTCTTTAAACCTATCCTATCCATGTACCTGTCCAAATGTCTCTTAAACGTGATGATAGTACTTGCCTCACCTCCGGCAGCTCGTTCCATACACCCTCCACCCTTTGTGTAAAAAAGATACTCCTTAGGTTAGCGTGTGACGGCACTGGGCCTGTATTCACTGGAGTTTAGAAGAATGAGGGGGGACCTCATTGAAATGTACAGAATAGTGAAAGGCTTGGATAGAGTGGATGTGGAGAGGATGTTTCCACGAGCGGGAGACTCTAGGACCAGAGGGCACCGCCTCGGAATTAGGGACGTTCTTTAAGAATGGAGATGACGAGAACTTTCTTTACTCAGAGGGTGGTGAATCTGTGGAATTCTTTGCCACAGAAGGTTGTGGAGGCCAAGTCAGAGGATATTGTTAAGGCAGAGACAGATAGATTCTTGATTAGTACAGGTGTCAGGGGTTATGGGGAAAAGGCAGGAGAATGGGGCTAGGAGGGAGAGATGGATCAGCAATGATTGAATGGCGGAGTAGGCTTGATGGGCCGAATGGCCTAATTTTACTCCTGCCACCTATGACCTTATGATATTAAATCTTTGCCCCCCTCAACCTAAACCTATGACCTCTGGTTCCCCTACTCTGAGTAAAAGACTGCATTTTCTCTATTAATTCCGTTCATGAACGTAGACACCTCTCTAAGATCACCCCTCATCCCCCTGCTCATCCTCCTGGCCCCTCGAGACCAGACAGCATCCTCGTAAATCTTCTCTGCACTCTTTCCAGCTTGACAACATCTTTCCTATAGTCACAGGTAGTTCTATCTATCACTGCCAGTTCTACCATTACATGATAGTTATATTCCTAAGAAACTATATTCCTAAGAAAAGAGCGGCACGGTGGCGCAGCGGTAGAGTTGCTGCCTTACAGCGAATGCAGCGCCGGAGACTCAGGTTCGATCCTGACTACGGGCGCCGTCTGTACGGAGTTTGTACGTTCTCCCCGTGACCTGCGTGGGTTTTCTCCGAGATCTTCGGTTTCCTCCCACACTCCAAAGACGTACAGGTGTGTAGGTTAATTGGCTGGGCAAATGTAAAAATTGTCCCTAGGGTGTAGGATAGTGTTAATGTGCGGGGATCGCTGGGCGGCGCGGACCCGATGGGCCGAAGGGCCTGTTTCCGCGCTGTATCTCTAAATCTAAATCTAAAAAAAAATCTAAAAAACCTTGTGTTATAGAAAATTGGGGTATAAAACATTTTTGTTTCAATGCGGAAAAGGGGGTTAGGAGCAAGAACGGTTCAGCCTTGCAGTATTTCCAAAAGAAAATGCATTGTTAATAACTGTTATTTTTGTTACTGCAAGCAGAAAATACTAAAGGCACTATGTTATGTTTAATGCAAAATTATTGCACAAGTGTCAATAGAAGCAATTGCTTGTCAATTTCTATGATCTCCCATGGTTAAACAGAAGAGACAGTGGTGTCTGATTACTGCGCGGAAGAGGTTACATGGAAACAGTTTTTATTCTCTTGATTGTTTTTCCCAAGAGAGCTTTTTTTCATTTAAGTTCCTTGGAACCATCATCTCCAGGGACCTTAAATGTGGGGCCACCATCGACTCCACAGTCAAAAAGGCTCAACAGAGGACGTACTTCCATCGGCAACTGAGGAAACACAATCTGCCACAGGCAACGATGGACCAATTCTACACTGCTATCATTGAGTCCGTCCTCACCTTCTCCATCACGGTCTGGTTTGGCTCAGCCACCAAGCACGACATCCGGAGGCTGCAACGGATCGTTCGCACAGCTGAGAAGGTTGTTGGCTGCAACCTTCCCCCCATTGACGAACTGTACACTGCAAGGGCCAGGAAGCGAGCGGGCAAGATCACCTCTGACCCCTCTCACCCTGGCCACAAACTCTTCGAAGCACTTCCCTCTGGAAGGCGACTCTGGACTGTCAAAGCAGCCACAGCTAGACATAAAAACAGCTTTTTTTCCACGAGTGATAGTTCTACTCAATAATCAAAGTCTAGTTTCTTTTTTTTCTGGTTTATTTTCACCCACATGTTTAGACCGTAATGGTGTATCCTTATTGTTTTGATGTGTTTATGCTTTATTCTACATTGTTAACTGTATGTTTGTGTTGTCATTTGTGAGCGGAGCACCCAGGCACATTCCTTGTATGTGCATACTTGGCCAATATTTATACATTCATTCATTCATTTTCTGCTTGTCAATTTTCAAAGTGACTTCTAAGTGGTTCTCTAATTCCTGATCGAAATCGCGATATGACAAAATCGGCCAGCGTAGTACAAATAGTGTCCTCATTACCAATTGCATTATAACCAATGTGCACAGATCTACCAGTAACCATTTAAAACAAATGTGTCCATCAGCGCTTTATTTATTGCGTGTTATTCTGCTTTGTGTAGGATGATGGGATGTTATGACGCGTTGCAGAAGAAATACGTAAGTTATGTGTTGATCTTTTTTAGAAGCTCGCGAGTAGAGTGTAGAAATACAGCGTGGAAACGCTGACTGACTTCACCCCTAGAGTTCATGCCGATAAGCGATCACCTCATACACTAGCACTTATCCTACGCACTAGGGACAATGTTTCCCGGGTGCTCCGGTTTCCACCCACACTCGAACGCATCCAGGTTTGTAGGTTCATTGGCTTCTGTAAATTGTCCCTCGTGTGTAGGATAGAGCTGGTGATCGCTGGTCGGCGCGGACCCGGTGGGCCGAAGAGTCAGTTTCCACGCTGTATCTCGAAACCATACTGAATTACAATTGTGTCGGGAAAAAACTGCCGACGCTGGTTTAAATCGAAGGTAGACACAAAATGCTGGAGTAACTCAGCGGGTCAGGCAGCATCTCGGGAGAGAAGGAATGGGTGACGTTTCAGGTCGAGACCCTTCAGCAGACTGAACTACAACTACAAATTGTAAAAGTTCCCCGAGTGGGACGAATAAAGGAATATATTAAAAACCGGAGCACCCAGGATATATTCTCCCTCGTGTGTAGGATAGTGCGTGAGTATGGGGTGATCGCTTATCGGCATGACACGTTAGAGGCAGGTTGGACACGTTAAAGGCAGGAAATGTGTTCCCAATGTTGGGGGAGTCCAGAACAAGGGGCCACAGTTTAAGAATAAGGGGTAGGCCATTTAGAACGGAGATGAGGAAAAACGTTTTCAGTCAGAGAGTTGTGAATCTGTGGAATTCTCTGCCTCAGAAGGCAGTGGAGGCCAATTCTCTGAATTCATTCAAGAGAGAGCTAGATAGAGCTCTTAAGGATAGCGGAGTCAGGGGGTATGGGGAGAAGGCAGGAACGGGGAACTGATTGAGAATGATCAGCCATGTTCACATTGAATGGCTCGAAGGGCCAAAGGGCCGAATGGCCTCCTCCTGCACCTATTGTCTATTGAGCTCTAGGGGCGAAGTCATTGTTGAACTACAGTTGTCCCTAGTGTGTAGGATAGCGCTAATGTACGGGATGATCGCTGGTCGGCGTGGACTCGGTGGGCTGAAGGGCCTGTTTCCACGCTGTATTACTAAAGTTTCCGGCCTAAAATAAAGGCTTATTATCTTCAGCAAGTCAGCAAAGATCACCGTTTTAATCGCTTTTAAAACATATCTTTTCCTTCCAACAGCTGCGGATGCTGATTTTGGCCGTGAGTAGTTTACTAACTTTGGCGATTTTCATTATTTGTTCCTTCTATCTCTCGTTGGTGGTTTATTTACGTGAGACTTTCCCCTTTATTTTCAGATCTACACAAACCAGGATGCGGACTGCCAGGTATTTAAATACTTTGACTAGTAGACGGCAGTGATCAGCCAAAACATTATGACCTGATGAGCCAAAACATTCTGACCACCTGCCCAATATGCTGTTGGTCCTCCGTGTATAGCCCCATACGCAGCAGGGTGCGATGCAGTGTGTATTGTGACACATTCTTCCCGTTACCACCATTAAAATTTTCTGTGACTTGTGCCACAGTCGACCTTCTGTCGATTCGGACCAGACGGGATAGCCTTCGTTGCCCTCGCGAATCGATGAGCCTTGGGCGCCCAACACCCTGTCTGTCGCCGGTTTGTGGTTCGTCCCTCCTCGAACCACTGTTGGTAGGTACTCGCCACCGCTGACCGGGAGCACCCCACAAGCCTTGCCGTTTCAGAGATGCTCTGACCCAGTCGTCTGGCCAGAACTATTTGGCCCTTGTCAAAGTCGCTCAGGTCTTTACTCCTGCCCAGTTCCCCTGCATCCAACACGTCAACTTCAAGAACTGACTGTTCACTTGCTGCCTAATATATCCCACCCCTTGACAGGTGCTGTGGTAACAAGATAATCAATGTTATTCACTTCGCCTGTCAGTGGTCATAATGTTTTGGCTCATCGGTGTATGGACCGGAGGCGTGGGGTAAATTTCTACCATTCTGTCCTTGAGGAATCTAACCCACAGCAAGGCAAGAGGCAAAGTGCTGGAGTAACACAACGGGTCAGGCAGCATCCCTTGATAGGTCGGGGCCCTTCGTCACACAGCAATGCCTTTTAGATATCATAGCACCACTTATAGAGAGTCATAGAGTGTGGAAACAGGCCCTTCGGCCCAACTTTCCCACGCTGACCAACATGTCCCATCTACAGAACACCTCCGCTCAGTCCGTCTTAACCTACTTGATCTCCCGGTGGCTCAGCACTTTAACTCCCCTTCCCACTCCCACACTGACCATTATGTCCTGGGCCTCCTCCATTGTCAGAGTGAGGCCCAGCGCAAATTGGAGGAACAGCACCTCATATTTCGCTTGGGTAGTTTACACCCCAGCGGTATGAACATTGACTTCTCTAACTTCAGATAGCCATTGCTTTCCCTTTCTATTCCCTCCCCCTTCCCAGTTCTCCTACTAGTCTTCCTGAATCTGACTACTTTGTATCTTTGTCCCGTCCCCTCCCCAATCAGTCTGAAGAGCCGAAACATCACCCATTCCTTCACTCCCGAGATGCTGCCTGACCCGCTGTTACTCCAACATTTTGTGTCTACCTTCGATTTAAACCAGCACCTGCAGTTTTTTTTCCTACACCTGTCCCATCTACACTAGTCCCACCTGCCTGCGTTTGGTCCACAACCCTCCAAACCTGTCCTATCCATGTACCGGTTTAAATCTTTCTTAAATGTGATAGTCCCTGCCTCAACTACCTCCTCTGGCAGCTCGTTCCATACACCCACCACACTTCGTGTGAAAAAGGATACCCCTCAGGTTCCTATTAACTCTTCCCCCCCCCGCCCCCCCCCCTTGTCTTAAGCTTATGTCTTCTGGTGGTTGGTTC
Organism: Rhinoraja longicauda; assembly: GCF_053455715.1. NCBI lineage: Eukaryota > Metazoa > Chordata > Chondrichthyes > Rajiformes > Arhynchobatidae > Rhinoraja > Rhinoraja longicauda. The sequence continues at coordinate 5,435,747 of NC_135996.1, forward strand.
TCCTACTCTGGGCAAAAGATTCTGTGCATCTATCCTATCTATTCCCCTATTAATTTTATACACCTCTATAAGATCACCCCTCATCCTCCTGCGCTCCATGGAATAAAGTGCTAGCCTGCCCAACCTCTCCCTATAGCTCAGGCCCCCGAGTACTGACAACACCCTCGTAAATCTTCTCTGCACCCTTTCCACTCGACAACAATATATGACAATAGAATAGACAATAGAAAATAGGTGCAGGAGAAGGCCATTCGGCCCTTTGAGCCAGCACCGCCATTCAATGTGATCATGGCTGATCATTCTCAATCAGTACCCCGTTCCTGCCTTCTCCCCATACCCCCTGACTCCGCTATCCTTAAGAGCTCTATCTAGCTCTCTCTTGAATGTATTCAGAGAATTGGCCTCCATTGCCCTCTGAGGCAGAGAATTCCACAGATTCACAACTCTCTGACTAAAAAAGTTTCTCCTCATCTCCGTTCTAAATGGCCCACCCCTTATTCTTAAACTGTGGCCCCTGGTTCTGGACTCCCCCAACATTGGGAACATGTTTCCTGCCTCTAACGTGTCCAACCCCTTAATAATTTTATACGTTTCGATAAGATCCCCTCTCATCCTTCTAAATTCCAGTGTATACAAACCTAGTCGCTCCAGTCTTTCAACATATGACAGTCCCGCCATTCCGGGAATTAACCTAGTAAACCTACGCTGCACGCCCTCAATAGCAAGAATATCCTTCCTCAAATTTGGAGACCAAAACTGCACACAGTACTCCAGGTGCGGTCTCACTAGGGCCACGGTACAACTGCAGAAGGACCTCTTTGCTCCTATACTCAACTCCTCTTGTTATGAAGGCCAACATTCCATTGGCTTTCTTCACTGCCTGCTGTACCTGCATGCTTCCTTTCAGCGACTGATGCACTAAGACACCCAGAAAAACATCTTTTCTATAACAGGGTGACCAAAACTGAACACAATAATCTTAAATACGGCCTGACCACGGCCTGACCAAGCTGGTCTACAGTCCGCTGTGTCTTCTGTGTAGGAAGGAACTGCAGATGCTGGTTTAAATCGTAGCGGCATCTTCTGACAGCCATCCTCTCTGCAACTCCTCCAATTTTGGTAAATATAAAGGAACTGCAGATGTGGTTTACCTTAAACCTCTGTTGTCTGGTTCTTCATTCTCCTACTCTGGGTAAAAGACTCCGCATTCAGAAGGTCATTCGGAGTATTGTGTGCAGTTTTGGTCTCCTAATTTGAGGAAGGACGTCCTTGCGATTGAGGCAGTGCAGCGTAGGTTCACCAGGTTAATCCTCGGGGTGGCAGGACTGTCATATGAGGAAAGATTGGAAAGACTGGTCTTGTATTCGCTGGAGTTTAGAAGGATGAGAGGAGATCTTAAAGAGATGGGCGTAGGTTCACCAGGTTAATCCATGGGGTGGCGGGACTGTCATATGAGGAAAGATTGGAAAGACTGGGCTTATATTCGCTGGAGTTTAGAAGGATGAGAGGAGATCTTAAAGAGATGTATACAATTATGAAAGGACTGGACAAGCTAGATGCAGGAAAAATGTTGCCAATGTTGGGGGAGTCCAGAACCAGGGGCCACACACAGTCTAAGAATAAAGGACTGAAAATTTGAAACTGAGGCGAGAAAAAACCTTTTCACCCAGAGAGTTGCGAATTTGTGGAATTCTCTGCCACAGAGGGCAGTGGAGGCCAATTCACTGGATGGATTTAAAACCGAGTTAGATAGAGCTCTAGGGGCTAGCGGAATCCAGGGATAGGGGGAGAAGAAAGGCACGGGCTACTGATTGTGGATGATCAGCCATGATCACAATGAATGGCGCTGCTGGCTCGAAGGGCCAAATGGCCTCGTCCTCCACCTATTTTCTATGTCTCTAACCATGTTACTGCTGCCAGCTGGTGTCTATATAGCAGCCACCCCTTTCATAACTAGTGGAACTGTGTCTTAGCAGAAGCCTCTTTGTTGTGGTAAGGAACTCTAATGGTTTGCTGAACACTATCCCACTCCAGATAAAGCTTTGTCAAGCATTAATTCATTGCCTTTGTTTCCATTCCAGACAGTAACTGAATGTTACCAGTTCAAGTTCAAATACATGAAAGACGGACCCTCGATGGATTTTACAAGGTAGTCTCTAAATTTTTGGAAACGGGGAGGTGCAATGAGACCTGGGTGTGCTTGTACATCTGTCACTGAAAGTAAGCATGCAGGTGGAGCAGGCTCGAAGGGCCGAATGGCCTACTCCTGCACCTATTGTCTATAAACAATGACTTTTTAGAAACATAGGAAATAGGTGCGGATTAGGTCATTCGGCTCTTCGAGTATGATCATGGCTGATTATCCAGAATCAGTACCCTGTTCCTGCTTTCTCCCCATATCCCTTGATTCCGTTAGCCCTAAGAGCAGTATCAAACTCTCATTATTGTGTGATGTAGACTATTATATGACTTTTCCCCTAACCTGTACCATTTACGTTCGTTCTTAAGGCAAGAATATGTTTAATTTACCCGGTTTTGAGATACGCGCTGCTTTTCATTGAATGTAACGCCATGCAAAATTAGATGTGGCTGCATTGTTTATATATATTGAACTTTGGGCGGCACGGTGGCGCAGCGGGTAGAGCTGATGCCCCAAAGCACCAGAGACCCGGGTTTGATCCTGACTACGGGTGCTGTCTGTACGGAGTTTGTACGTTCTCCCTTTGACCGTGTGGGTTTTCTCCGGGTGCTCTGGTTTCCCCCCACACTTGTAGGTTTGCGGGTTAATTGGCTTCTGTAAATTGTAATTTGTCCCTCTTGTGTAGGATGGAGCTTGTGTATGGGGTGATCGATGGTCGAAGAGGACTCGGCGGGCCAAATAACCTGTTTCCATGCTGTATCTTAGTTTAGTTTAGAGATACAGCGAGGAAACAGGCCCTTCGGCCCACTGGATCCGTGCCGACCAGTGTGTACATTTACACTGTTCGACACACACTCGGGACAATTTACAATTATACAGACCTGAATTACCTACTAACCTGAACGTCTTTGGACAATAAACAATAGGCAATAGGTGCAGGAGCAGGCCATTCGGGCCAGCACCGCCATTCAATGTGATCATGGCTGATCATTCTCAATCAGTACCCCGTTCCTGCTTTCTCCCCATACCCCCTGACTCCGCTATCCTTAAGAGCTCTATCTAGCTCTCTCTTGAATGCATCCAGAGAATTGGCCTCCACTGCCTTCTGAGGCAGAGAATTCCACAGATTTACAACTCTCTGACTGAAAACGTTTTTCCTCATCTCTGTTCTAAATGGCCTACCCCTTATTCTTAAACTGTGGCCTCTGGTTCTGGACTCCCCCAACATTGGGAACATGTTTCCTGCCTCTAACGTGTCCAACCCCTTAATAATCTTATTAGTTTCGATAAGATCCCCTCTCATCCTTCTAAATTCCAGTGTATACAAGCTTAGTCGCTCCAGTCTTTCAACATACGACAGTCCCGCCATTCCGGGAATTAACCTCGTGAACCTACGCTGCACGCCCTCAATGGAAAGGATATCCTTCCTCAAATTTGGAGACCAAAACTGCACACAGTACTCCAGGTGCGGTCTCACTAGGGCCCTGTACAACTGCAGAAAGACCTCTTTGCTTGGAGTGTGGGAGGAAACCGGAGATCCTGGAGAAAACCCAAATAGGTCACGGGGAGAACGCACAGGCAGGCACCCGTAGTCAGGATCAAACCTGGGTCTCTGGCGCTGTAAGGCAGCAATTCCACCGCTGCCCTAAATATCTCTAGATGTCTGTTGTGTTTTTGCAAGTAAGGGTTTTGTTGTTGGAGTGTTGGTGACAGTATGACTTTCTTGACTCGTGTCCAGCAACAACGGGAAGATCCGTTCCACTGTCAACTGCTCGGACACAAAGAGGACGAGCATCCTTCTCATCCGCAGGCTCTACGTCCTGATGCAGAGCCTGGGGCCCTTGCCCAACGACATCTGCCTGAAGATGAAGCTCACCTACTACGACGAAGGTAACTTGCCTCACAGCGCCAGAGACCTGGGTTCCCATTCTGACCTGGGCACGGCGGCGCAGCAGTAGAGTTGCCCCCTCACAGCGCCACAGACCCAGGTTCATTCCTGACCTCGGGTGGAGTTTGTACGCTCTCCTCGTGACCTGCGTGGGCTTCCTCCCGCATCGCAAAGACCTGTAGGTTTGCGGGTGAATTGGTTTCTGTAAATTGTAATTTGTGCCCAGTGTGTAGGGTTGAGCTGGTATATGGATGGATTTAAGAGAGAGTTAGATAGAGCTCTAGGGGCTAGTGGAATAAAGGGATATGGGGAGAAGGCAGGCACGGGTTATTGATTGTGGACGATCAGGCATGATCACAATAGACAATAGGTGCAGGAGGAGGCCATTCGGCCCTTCGAGCTAGCACCGCCATTCAATGTGATCCTGGCTGATCATTCTCAATCAGTACCCCGTTCCTGCCTTCTCCCCATACCCCCTGACTCCGCTATCCTTAAGAGGTCTATCTAGTTCTCTCTTGAATGCATTCAGAGAATTGGCCTCCACTGCCTTCTGAGGCAGAGAATTCCACAGATTCACAACTCTCTGACTGAAAAAGTTTTTCCTCATCTCATTTCTAAATGGCCGACCCCTTATTCTTAAACTGTGTGGCCCCTGGTTCTGGACTCCCCCAACATTGGGAACATGTTTCCTGCCTCTAACGTGTCCAACCCCTTAATAATCTTATACGTTTCGATAAGATCTCCTCTCATCCTTCTAAATTCCAGTGTATACAAGACTAGTCGCCCCAGCCTTTCAACATATGACAGTCCCGCCATTCCGGGAATTAACCTAGTAAACCTACGCTGCACGCCCTCAATAGCAAGAATATCCTTCCTCAAATTTGGAGACCAAAACTGCACACAGTACTCCAGGTGCGGTCTCACTAGGGCCCTGTACAACTGCAGAAGGACCTCTTTGCTCCTATACTCAACTCCTCTTGTTATGAAGGCCAACATTCCATTGGCTTTCTTCACTGCCTGCTGTACCTGCACGCTTCCTTTCAGTGACTGATGCACTAGGACACCCAGATCTCGTTGTACGTCCCCTTTTCCTAACTTTTCCTTTTCCTAAAGACATGTAGGTTTGGCGGGTTAATTGGCTTCTGTAAATTCTAATTTGTCCCTAGTGTGTAGGATTGAGCTGGTATACGGATGGATTTAAGAGAGAGTTAGATAGAGCTCTAGGGGGCTAGTGGAATCAAGGGATATGGGGAGAAGGCAGGCACGGGTTACTGATTGTGGACGATCAGGCATGATCACAATGAATGGCGGTGCTGGCTCGAAGGGCCGAATGGCCTCCTTCTGCACCTATTTTCTATGTCTAATTGTCCCTAGTGTGTGTTAGAACTAGTGTACGGGGTGATTGCAGGTCGGCGCGGACTCAGAGGGGCGAAGGGCCTGTTTCCACGCTGTATTTCTAAACTAAACTCAGGTGCACGGGCAGGATGAGGGTGAGGGTGGGCAGAGGGGTTGTGTGAATGGAAAGATGTCTGGCAGACTAAAATGAAAGGGACCCATTCGCCCATAAGATGATATGAGGATGTAGCCAGGACTCGAGGGCCTGAGCTGTAGGGAGAGAGGTTGGGCAGGCTAGGACTTTATCTCTTGGAGCGCAGGAAGATGAGGGGTGATCTTATAGAATAAGAAAATAACTGCAGATGCTGATACAAATCGAAGGAATTTATTCACAAAATGCTGGAGTAACTCAGCAGGTCAGGCAGCATCTCGGGAGAGAAGGAATGGGCGACATTTCGGGTCGAGACCCTTCTTCAGACTGATGTCAGGGGGGCGCGACAAAGGAAGGATATAGGTGGAGACAGGAAGATAGAGGGAGATCTGGGAAGGGGGAGGGGAAGAGAGGGACAGAGGGACTATCTCAAGTTGGAGAAGTCGATGTTCATACCACCGGGCTGCAAACTGCCCAGGCGAAATATGAGGTGCTGTTCCTCCAATTTCTGGTGGGCCTCACTATGGCACTGGAGGAGGCCCATGACAGAAAGGTCAGACTGGGAATGGGAGTCAAAATGTGGTCGGAGAATATGAGGGCAGGTGATCTTATAGAAATGTATAAGATCATGAGAGGAATAGATATGGATAGAAACATAGAAAATTGGTGCAGGAGGAGGCCAATTGGCCCTTCGAACCAGCACCGCCATTCGTTGTGATCATGGCTGATCATCCACAATCAGTACCCCGTGCCTGCCTTCTCCCCATATGCCTTGATTCCACTAGCCCCTGGAGCTCTATCTAACTCTCTTTTAAATTCATCCAGTGATTTGGCCTCCACTGCCTTCTGTGGCAGAGAATTGTATAAATTCACAACTCTGGGTGAAAACGTTTTTTCTCACCTCAGTTTTAAATGGGTTGATGCATAGAGTTTCTTACCCGGAGCAGGGGAATCGAGGACCAGAGGACATAGGTTAAGTTGGAAGGGGTAAGATTTAATAGGAATCCGAGGGGTAACTTTTTCACACACAGCATGGTGGGTGTATGGAAAGAGGTGCCAGAGGAGGTTGTTGAGGCTGGGACTGTCGCAACGTTTAAGAAACAGTTAGACAGGCACATGGAGAGGACAGGTTTTATAGGGATATCGACCAAAAGCGAGCCAGTGGGACTAGTGTAGATGGGACATGTTGGCCGGTGTGGGCAAGTTGCGCCGAAGGGCCTGTTTTCACACTGTACGAGTCTATGTTAATGGAAAGATGTCGTCAAGATGAAAAAAATTCAGAGATGATATACGAGGATGTTGTCAGGACTCGAGAGTTTTAGAGATACAGCGTGGAAACAGGCCCTTTCGGCCCACCGGGTCTGCGCCGACCAGCGATCCCCGCACATTAACGCTGTCTTACACACACCTGGGACAATTTTTTATATTTACCAAGCAAATTAACCTACAAACCTGTACGTCTTTGGATCGTGGGAGGAAACCGAAGATCTCGGAGAAAACCCAGGCAGGTCACGGGGAGAACGTGCAAACTCCGTACAGACTGCACCCGTGGTCAGGATGGAACCCGGGTCTCTGGCTCTGCATTCACTGTAGGGCAGCAACTCTACCGCTGCGCAACTGTGTCGCCCTTAAATAGCCTGAGCTATAGAGAGTGTAGGAGCCTTTTATGCTTAATTCAGTTATTATCATTGTGTTATGGCTATGTTTTAATGTTTCTAGTTTATGTCCTTTTTGCCTGCTTGTGGGTGTGACTTAATGAGTAATGGGGAGTGTCTAGATGGGAGGAGACTCGCGTGTGGACAGAGGTTGTGGGTCAGTTTAGAGTCGGAGGATGGTGAGCAGACAGTTCTTTACCACACGCGCTCGCACCAGCTACATTTGTAATAACTATACGGTAATAACTGCAAGAATTCTGAGATATTGTTAGAAGAAGAAATAGTTGATAAGTACGTAAAGTGATGAATTACTTTTTGATTTGTGCTATTTTAATAAAGAAGAAAAGAAGTTTGGAAGATTCGTTTTTGTCATATCAGGGTGCGACGTGTGCGTAAGCTATACCTACATTTCATCCCTGAGTAGTAATGGCTATCGCAGTTGTACAGGGCCCTAGTGAGACCGCACCTGGAGTACCGTGTGCAGTTTTGGTCTCCAAATTTGAGGAAGGATATTCTTACTATTGAGGGCGTGCAGCGTAGGTTTACTAGGTTAATTCCCGGAATGGCGGGACTGTCATATGTTGAAAGACTGGAGCGACTAGGCTTGTATACACTGGAATTTAGAAGGATGAGAGGGGATCTTATCGAAACGTATAAGATTATTAAGGGGTTGGACACGTTAGAGGCAGGAAACATGTTCCCAATGTTGGGGGAGTCCAGAACAAGGGGCCACAGTTTAAGAATAAGGGGTAGGCCATTTAGAACTGAGACGAGGAAAACCTTTTTCAGTCAGAGAGTTGTGAATCTGTGGAATTCTCTGCCTCAGAAGGCAGTGGAGGCCAATTCTCTGAATGCGTTCAAGAGAGAGTTGGATAGAGATCTTAAGGATAGCGGAGTCAGGGGGTATGGGGAGAAGGCAGGAACGGGGTATGATCAGCCATGATCACATTGAATGGCGGTGCTGGCTCAAAGGGCCGAATGGCCTCCTCCTGCACCTATTGTCTATAAACTGCCATTACAGAGAGAGAGGTTGGGCTGGCTGGGACTTTATTTCTTGGAGCGTCGGGGGTGATCTTGTAGACCCATCTTCAGGCTGTTGTGTATTTCCTCCGCATGTCGGTGCGGTCGGCCAAATGTCCGTTGTGTTCTTTGCGTGCAGTGACCCCTCCGGACTACCAGCCGCCGGGCTTCCGAGAGGGCACATCGGAGAGCATGATCTTCGAGGGCGATCCTGTCTTCCTGCGGGTGGGGGAGGTGGCCACGCCCTTCCACATGCTGAAGCTGAAGGTGACGACCGACAGCGAGCGCATGGAACAGGCGGACCGGAGCCTGGAACAGGAGTGCCGCCGCATCCCGTCCGGCCAGCGAGCCGGCGTGGAACAGACCGAGCAGGTCGAGATAAACGTAAGGCACCGAAGATACACACCGAGTAACACAGCGGGTTCGTACAGCCTCTCTTAGGAGGACAATGATGGGTGCCGACCCGAAACGTCGCCCGTCCTGTTTCTCCAGAGATGTCCCCTGAGAACCAGAAGACATACAGATACTCCCCGACTTACAATCGACAATAGGTGCAGGAGGAGGCCATTCGGCCCTTCGAGCCAGCACCACCATTCAATATGATCATGGCTGATCATTCTCAATCAGTACCCCGTTCCTGCCTTCTCCCCATACCCCCTGACTCCGCTATCCTTAAGAGCTCTATCTAGCTCTCTCGTGAATGCATTCAGAGACTTGGCCTCCACTGCCTTCTGAGGCAGAGAATTCCACAGATTCACAACTCTCTGACTGAAAACGTTTTTCCTCATCTCCGTTCTAAATGGCCTACTCCTTATTCTTAAACTGTGGCCCCTTGTTCTGGACTCCCCCAACACTGGTTCTAATTCTGGTTCTGGTTGTAGACAATAGACAATAGGTGCAGGAGGAGGCCATTCGGTCCTTCGAGCCAGCACCGCCATTCACCGTGATCATGGCTGATCATTCACATTTTAAAATTTTAACAAAGCACGTATATATTACAACTCATAGTACCCAAGGATACCTACATTATTAAATCAATTGTACATGTATTGTTCTGTATTATCTCCCCACCGCCAACCCCCCTCCCCACCACCCCCAATTAGAAAAAGAAGGCAAGAGAGGAAGAAGAAAGAAAGAAAGAAAGAATGAAAGAAACCTGGAGTCAAGAAGGAAATACTTCCGGCTTATTTCTTATTAATTTCTTAAGGGGTTGGACAGGCTGGATGCAGGAAGATTGTTCCCGATGTTGGGGAAGTCCAGAACAAGGGGTCACAGTTTAAGGATAAGGGGGAAGTCTTTTAGGACCGAGATGCGAAAGTTTTTTTTCACACAGAGAGTGGTGAATCTGTGGAATTCTCTGCCACAGAAGGTAGTTGAGGCCAGTTCATTGGCTATATTTAAGATGGAGTTAGATGTGGCCCTTGTGGCTAAAGGGATCAGGGGGTATGGAGAGAAGGCAGGTACGGGATACTGAGTTGGATGATCAGCCATGATCATATTGAATGGCGGTGCGTACAGGCTCGAAGGGCCGAATGGCCTACTCCTGCACCTATTTTCTATGTTTCTATTAAGGGTATGTTTCTATTAAGGGTATCAAAACAATCTTGAATTTATATATTTCCATTTCTTAATCCTAATTTTAAAATGAATGGGTTGCAAACTTTCAAAAAGAAATCATATCTATTTCTCAGATTATAAGTAGCTTTTTCTAATGGGATACAACTACGCTTTCAATTCTTATTTCATTGTGATCTTTCCAAGTGACCGCTACACATTTTTTTGCTACTGCTATTTTGAAAAATCTTTCCTGATATTTATCTAAAATTAACCTTGGTAATATTCCTTTAATATATCCAATAAAATCAACCTTGAATCCAATGGTATGGTCTTATTCAACTATTGTCCCAAATTTTTTTTTAGGTCTTTCCAAAAAGGAGTTACCTTCGGACATGCCCATGTAGAATGTAAAAAAGTACCCGCATCCTGGTTGCATCTAAAACAAATTTCAGATAAATTTCAGATCATTCTCAATCAGTACCCCGTTCCTGCCTTCTCCCCATACCCCCTGACTCCGCTATCCTTAAGAGCTCTATCAAGCTCTCTCTTGAATGCATTCAGAGAATTGGCCTCCACTGCCTTCTTAGGCAGTTACGATGCTTCGACTTATGATATTTCGAGCTTACATCAGTGCAAACGCCGGGCAACGGCAGCGACCCACAGCTCGCTTCCGGCCACTTGATCAGTTGAATTAAACGCATTTCGACGCACAATATTTTCGGTTTACGATGGGTTTATCGGAAACGTAACCCCACGTTAAGTTGAGGAGCACCTGTAGTTTGAAGGTGAAGTGAAGAGGGGAAATTTTTAATAGGTTGCTGCAACATTGAGGGTGTGCAGCGTAGGTTTACTAGGTTAATTCCCGGACTGGCAGGACTGTCATATGTTGAAAGACTGGAGCGACTAGGCTGGTATACACTGGAATTTAGAAGGATGAGAGGAGATCTTATCGAAACATATAAGATTATTAAGGACACGTTAGAGGCAAGAAACATGTTCCCAATGTTGGGGGAGTTCAGTACCGGGGGCCACAGTTTAAGAATAAGGGGCAGGCCATTTAGAACGGAGATGAGGAAATTTTTTTTCATTCAGAGAGTTGTAAATCTGTGGAAACTAAACTAAAAAATGAAGGAATGGTTGACGTTTCGGGTCAAGACCCATCAGTCTGAAGAATTTAGTTTTTTTTAGATTTAGAGATACAGCGCGGAAACAGTCCCTTCGGCCCACCGAGTCCGCTCCGCCCAGCGATCCCCACACATTAACACTATCCTACACACACTAGGGACAATTTTTACATTTACCCAGTCAATTAACCTACAAACCCGCACGACTTTGGAGTGTGGCAGGAATCCGAAGATCTCGAAGAAAACCCGCGCAGATCACGGGGAGAACGTACAAACTCCGTACAGACGGCGCCCGTAGTCAGGATCGAACCTGAGTCTCCGGCGCTGCATTCGCTGTAAGGCAGCAACTCTACCGCTGCGCCACTGTGCCGCCGTTGAAGGGTTGAGACCTGAAAGGTCGCCCATTCCTTCTCTCCAGAGATGCTGCCTGACCTGCTGAGTTACTCCAGAATTTTTTGTATACGGTTTAAACCAGCATCTGTAGTTTCTTCCTACACGCCTCACTCCTGTCTCTTATGTTTCATATTTTTTCCACAAAGGATACTTTACCAGCAGAAAGCCCAGCTGCATCTCAAACACTCGCACTCGAAAATGGCAACGATGATGAACAAGATGGAGGTACGTTAAATTGCCATGTAGTAGGGCTTTCGTTTATTTTTATTTTATTGTCACGTGTGGAATTCACTGCCTCAGAAGGCAGTGGAGGCCAATTCTCTGAATGCATTCAAGAGAGAGCTAGATAGAGCTCTTGAGGATAGCGGAGTCAGGAGGTATGGGGAGAAGGCAGGAACGGGGTACTGATTGAGAATGATCAGCCATGATCACATTGAATGGCGGTGCTGGCTCGAAGGGCCGAATGGCCTCCTCCTGCACCTATTGTCTATTGTGTACCGAGGTACAGCGAAAAGCTCTTGTTGCATCCTCACCAGTCACTAAACAGACTGTACATGATTCCAATCAAGCCATTCATGCCGTACAGATACAAGATAAAGGAAATAACATTTAGAGCAAGATAAAGTCTGATTAAAGATAGTCTGAGGGTCTCCAATGAGGTAGATGGTAGCTCAAGACCGCTCTCTAGTTGGTGAGAGGGCGGATCAGTTGCCTGATAACAGCCGTGAAGAAACTGTTCCTAAATCTGCAGGTTTGTGTTTCACACTTCCATCACTCTTACTGATGGGAGAGGGGAGAAGAGGGAGTGACCGGGGTGAGACTGGTCTTTGATTACGCTGGTAGCCTTAATGAGGCAGCTTGAAGTGTTGATGGAATCAATGGAAGGGAAGTTGGTTTGTGCGAAGGTAGACACAAAATGCTGGAGTAACTCAGAAGACCTGAAACGTTACCCATTCCTTCTCTCCCGAGATGCTGCCCGACCCGCTGAGTTACTCCTGCATTTTGTGCCTACCGTCGATTTAAGCCAGCATCTGCAGTTTTTTTCCCTACACAGGTTGGTTTATGCGATGGTCTGGGCTGCGTCCACAATTCACTGCAATTTCTCGCCCTCTTGGATGGGGCTGTTCCCAAACCAAGCTGTGATGCATCCCGATAAAATGCCTTCTGCGGCGCATCTGTAGAAGTTGGTGAGAGTTCTATGGAAGTTCTAAGAAGCCTTCTAAGGAAGTTGGGGCTATTAAGGTAGCCGCCATTTTTATTAGTGGGCATTGGCCTTCTGTTCCACCCAGCCCGCTGAGTTACTCCAGAATTTCGTGACGTTTTTGTTAGAAATCCGTGTTAATCATTTTGCCGACAGAAACAAGAATCCCACCGGAGGCGGGAAAGGTGGAAAAGAAGGCAAATCCAAAGAACAACATTCCCCTGGCACAGGTGAGTGTAGACTCTCTGACTCCAGAGCCAAGTCTACGAATCCATCTTTACTTGCAGGAGCTGCAGGAGCTGGTATTGTTCCGTGAACGATCCCAGGAATGAGTGGGTTAACGTACGATGAGCGTTTGTTGGCACTGGAGTTTAGAAGGATGAGGGGGGGGGGGGGGGGGGTGGACCTCATTGAAACCTACCGAATAGTGAGCGGCCTGGATAGAGTGGACGTGGAGAGGATGTTTCCACTAGTGGGAGAGTCTAGGACCGGAGGGCACAGCCTCATAATAAAACGACGTATCTTTAGGAAGGAGATGAGGAGGAATTTAAGATGAGGAGATAAGATGAGGACATCTTATCGAAACGTATAAGATTATTAAGGGGTTGGACACGTTAGAGGCAGGAAACATGTTCCCAATGTTGGGGGAGTCCAGAACAAGGGGCCACAGTTTAAGAATAAGGGGTAGGCCATTTAGAACTGAGATGAGGAACAACGTTTTCACAGAGAGTTGTGAATCTGTGGAATTCTCTGCTTCAGAAGGCAGCGGAGGCCAATTCTCTGAATGCATTCAAGAGAGAGCTAGATAGAGCTCTTAAGGATAGCGGAGTCAGGGGGTATGGGGAGAAGGCAGGAACGGGGTACTGATTGAGAATGATCAGCCATTATCACATTGAATGGCGGTGCTGGCTCGAAGGGCCGAATGGCCTCCTCCTGCACCTATTGTCTATTGAATTTCTTGAGTCTAAGGGTGGTGAATCTGTGCTGTTCATTACTATAGATGGCTGTGGAGGCCTTCAGTGGACTGAAGAAGGGTCTCGACCCGAAACGTCACCCATTCCTTCTCTCCTGAGATGCTGCCTGACCCGCTGAGTTACTCCAGCATTTTGTGAATAAATACCTTCGATTTGTACCAGCATCTGCAGTTATTTTCTTATACTGCCTTGGTGCTCCGCTCGCTAGTAACAACACGAACATGCAGTAAACAATTAAGAATAAAACATAAAACATTAAGAATAAAACATTATAATTTAAACATGTGAAAGAAATAAAATACCACAGCAAAAGGTGGCTACAGACTTTTGGTAGCTGAGTAGAGCAGCTACTGCTCGCGGTAAAAAAAGCTGTTTTTATGTCTGGCTGTGGCTGCTTTGACAGTCCGGAGTCGCCTTCCAGCGGGAAGTGCTTCAAAGGGTTTGTGGCCGGGGTGAGAGGGGTCAGAGATGATCTTGCCTGCTCGCTTCCTGGCCCTTGCAGTGTACAGTTCGACAATGAGGGGGAAGTACCTTCTCAGCTGGTCGAACGATGCGTTGCAGCCTCCGGATGTCGTGCTTGGTGGCTGAGCCAAACCAGACCGTGATGGAGAAGGTGAGGACGGACTCAATGATCGCAGTATAGAATTGGACCATCATTGCCTGTGGCAGATTGTGTTTCCTCAGTTGCCGCAGGAAGTACATCCTCTGTTGGGCCTTTTTGACAGTGCGTGAAATATCTAAGAGATGGTGCCAATTCCTTAGGAAGGGGAACCCTGGTCGAAGGAGATGTTGGACATACTTGGAAAGACGCAAAATGCTGGAGTAACTCCGCGGGTCAGGCTGCTTCTCTGGAGAATATGGATTGGTGATGTTTCGGGTCGAGACCCTTCAGACACTGCAGGGTTGTAGGTTAATAGGTCAAGTCAAGTTTATTTGTCACATGCACATACACGACGTGCAGTGAAATGAAAGTGGCAATGCCTGCGGATTGTGCACAAAAAAGAATTGCAGTTACAGCATATAAATAAAAGTTAATACAGAGAAGACAAAATTTAGTCCCTGGAGTTATAAAAGTTAACAGTCCTGATGGCCTGTGGGAAGAAACTCCGTCTCATCCTCTCCGTTTTCACAGCGTGACAGCGGAGGCGTTTGCCTGACCGTAGCAGCTGGAACAGTCTGTTGCTGGGGTGGCAGGGGTACCTCATAATCTTGCTTGCTCTGGATCTGCACCTCCTGATGTATAGGTCCTGCAGGGAGGCGAGTGTAGTTCCCATGGTGCGTTCTGCCGAATGTCCTGGGTAGAGCTGTTCCCAAACCAGACTGTAATGTTGCCGGGCAGGATGCTCTCTATAGCCCCAGAGTAGAAGCAATGAAGGATCCTCAGAGACACTCTGAATTTCCTCAGCTGTCTAAGGTGGTAAAGGCGCTGCTTTGCCTTGCCCACCAGTGCGGCAATGTGCGTTGCCCATGTCAGATCCTCTGTGATGTGGACTCCCAGGTATTTAAAACTGCTCACCCTATCCACAGTCGTCCTGTAAATTATCCCGAGTGTGCAGGGTAGACTAGTGTAAGGGGGGATCGTTGGTCTGAGAGCTGAAGGGCCTGCTTCGCTCTATCTCTAACACGATAAATCTAATTAACCTACAAACCTGCACGCCTTTGGAATGTGGGAGGAAATTGGAGTATCAGGAGAAAACCCACGTGGGTCACGGGTAGAACTTGCAAACTCCACACAGACAGCACCGAAGTCAGGATCAAACCCGGGTCTCTGGCGCTGCGAGGCAGCAACTCTACCCGCTGTGCCAAGTGGGCGAGACATGAACTAAAAGTGTGATTCGTTCTTCCCGCTGACAGGTGGGGAACCTTGTTGACAAGACCTCAGAGATGGGGTTGACCGGCAGAAGGACCAGGAGCGGAAAGCTTTTTGACAGAACCTGTGTGAGTAGCCATCTACGCATCGTTGCACTTTAGACAGGCACAAAACACTGGAGTAACTTAGCGGGACAGGCAGCGTCTCTGGAGTGACGTTTCCGGTCGAGACCCTTCTTCGGACTGAGAGTCAGGGGAGAGGGAAGCAGATATGGAATGGTACAGAGAACATGCGAGGCGTGAAAAGAACAGATCCAATCCGGCAGAAGACAGACACAAAAAAAGCTGGAGTAATTCAGCGGGGCAGGCAGCATCTCTGGAGGGAAGGAATAGGTGACGTTTCGGGTCGAGACCCTTCATCAGACTAACCAAATCAGACGGTGATCAAGGACATGCACAATGGTTCGTTGTTGGATATGGCGAAAGGTGACAATGAGGCATACAAATAGTGAAATTAATCAGGAGGGCAGTGAAACCAGGTGGAGAACTAGGGTGGGGGGAGGGACGGAGAGAGGGGGAATGCAAGGTTTACGTGAAGTCAATGTTCATTCCACTGGCTTAAAATCTGCCCAAGCTAAATGTGAGGTGCTGTTCCTCCAATTTGCGTTGGGCCTCCTCCACTGTCAGAACAGAAAGGTCAATTTGGGAATGGGAAAGGGGGAGTTTAGGGCCGAAGGGCCTGTTTCCATGCTGCATCTCTAAAACTTCATCTGTTCTGGGAATACAGTGGAAAAACTGCATTCAAATCATACTACACTCGAGAAGGTGAGGACAATTGTCGCGTGTACAAATGTGCGGTGAAAGGTTTTGTTGAATCTGAAAGAAATCTATAAAATCTGAAAGAAATGTACAAAATTTATAAAAGGACTGGACAAGCTAGATGCAGGAAAAATGTTCCCAATGTTGTGGGAGTCCAGAACCAGGGGCCATTTAAAACTGAGGTGAGAAAAAACTTTTCCACCCAGAGTGTTGTGAATTTGTGGAATTCTCTGCCACAGAGGGCAGTGGAGGCCAATTCACTGGATGGATTTAAAAGAGAGTTAGATAGAGCTCTGTGGGCTAACGGAATCAAGGAATATGGGGAGAAGGCATGCACGGGTTACTGATTATGGATGATCAGCATTGATCACAACGAGTGGCGGTGCCGGCTTGAAGGGCCGAATGGCCTCCTGCACCTATTTGCTATGTTTTACCTCCTCTCCAGTTCCCGGTCTCCTTTAAACCTTGTAGAGGAAGGAACTGTAAATACTGGTCGAAGGTATCACAAAATGCTGGAGTAACTTAGCAGGTCAGGCAGCATCTAGGAGAGAAGGAATGGATGACGTTTCGGGTCGAGACCCTTCTTCAGAACTGTAGGTACTGGTTTACAACAAAGATAGACACAAAATGCTGAAGGGTCTCGACCCGAAACGTCACCCATTCCTTCTCTCCAGAGATGCTGCCTGTCCCGCTGAGTTACTCCAGCATTTTGTGTCTATCTTCCTTTAAACCTTGCTCTTCTCACGCTAAAGTTGTGTCGCCTAGTCTTTGACGTTTCCACCCGGGGACACAGATTCTGACCGCTTTACCCTTCCCTTATCTATCCATGCCTCTCGTAATTTTCTATTCCTCAAAACATTTCAAGGAAACCGTGGAGCCGTTAAACAACGGACAAGAGGAGAACTCAAAGAAAAAGGCGGTGGGGAAGAGGACAACTGAAGTGCAACAATCTAAACCAGTGAGTTCAAAATCAGCCATTATTATACCTTTGAGGTCCTGTTGGAGAAGAGTCCAGTTACCCTGGAGTTTGAGTTTTTTTTCTAGTAAACCAGGCACCCCCAAACGTCACCCGTTCTTTCTCTCCAGAGATGCTGCCTGTCCCGCTGAGTTACTCCAGCTTTTTGTGTCTATCTTCAGTTGTAGAGTTGCTGCCTTACAACGTCAGAGACCCCGGTCCTCTCCACGTCCACTCTATCCAGGCCTTTCACTAGTTTCAAAGAGGTCCCGTCCCCCCATCCTTCTAAACTCCAGTGAGTACAGGCCCAGTGCCGACAAAAGTTCATCAACTGAATCACCACTCAAATAAGTGCAAATCATCACCACCCAAACAACTGCAAATAACTCCAACATATTGCTTAGTTTTGTTTAGAGATACAGCGCGGAAACTGGCCCTTCAACCCACTGAGTCCGCGCCGACCAGCCATCCCTGCACACTAACACTATCCTACACAAACTCGGGATGATATATGATTTAGTTTAGTTTAACGATACAGCGCGGAAACAGGCCCTTCGGCCCACCGGGGAGGAAACCAGAGCGCCCGGAGAAAACCCACGCAGGTGACGGGGAGAACGTGCAAACTCCGTACTGACAGCACCAATAGTCAGGAACGAACCCAGGTCTCTGGCACTGTGAGGCAGCAGCTCTACCCGCTGCGCCACCGTAATGCCCTTTTGGCCAGTTGCCCTGGGATGTGAGTTTTTTTTTCTAGTAAACCATTTACCCCAATGCAAATAACTCGAAAACAAACAAATAGAGTAGAATTCTCTGCCACAGAAGGCAGTGGAGGCCAATTCACTGGATGTTTTCAAAAGAGAGTTAGATTTAGCTCTTTGGGCTAACGGAATCAAGGGATATGAGGAATGGGGTTGTGTAAGAAAATAACTGCAGATGCTGGTACAAATCAAAGGTATTTATTTCACAAAATACTATCAGGCAGCATCTCAGTAGAGAAGGAATGGGTGACGTTTTGGGTCGAGACCCTTCTTCGGACTGATGTCAGGTGGGCGGGACAAAGGAAGGATATAGGTGGAGACAGGAAGATAGAGGGAGATCTGGGAAGGGGGAGGGGAAGAGAGGGATAGAGGAACTATCTAAAGTTGGAGAAGTCAATGTTCATACCGCTGGGCTGCAAGCTGCCTGCATTTGGTTTCGCCGATGTAAATAAGTTGACATCTAGAGCAGCGGATGCAATAGATGAGATTGGAGGAGGTGCAGGTGAACCTCTGTCTCACCTGGAAAGACTGTTTGGGTCCTTAGATGGAGTCGAGGGGGGGAGGTAAAGGGACAGGTGTTGCATCTCCTGCGCTTGCAGGGGAAAGTGCCCGGGGATGGGGTGGTTTGGGTGGGAAGGGACGAGTGGACCAGGGAGTTACGGAGGGAACGGTCTCTGCGGAACGCAGAAAGGGGAGGGGATGGGAAGATGTGGCCAGTAGTGGGGTCCCGTTGGAGGTGACGGAAATGTTGGAGGATGATTGGGGAATCATGTTGGGGTTACTAATTTTGGATGATCAGCCATGATCATATTGAATGGCGGTGCCGGCTCGATGGGCCGAATGACCTACTCCTGCACCTATTTTCTATGTTTCTTTATGAGGATGATCGCAGGGATGAGTGGGTTAACGTATGATGAGCGTTTGGCGGCACTGGGGCTGTCTGCACTCACTGGAGTTTAGAAGGATGAGGGGGGGAACCTCGTTGAAACTCGTGAAAGGCCTGGATAGAGTGGAGAGGACCCGGGTCTCTTGACGTTGTAAGGCAGCAACTCTACCACTGAAGGTAGACGCAAAAAGCCGGAGTAACTCAGCAGGTCAGGCAGCATCTCTGGAGAGAAGGAATGGGTGACGTTTCGGGTCGAGACCCTTCTTCAGACTGGTTAGGGATAAGGGAAACGAGAGGTATAGGAGATGGTGTAGAGAGATAAAGAACGATGAATGAAAGACATGCAAAAAAGTGGTGATGATGAAGGGAACAGGCTAGTGCAACTTGGGAGGGGGAGGGATAGAGAAAGGGAATGTGTGGGGAAAAAACTGCAGGTGCTGGTTTAAATCGAAGGTAGACACAAAATGCTGGAGTAATTCAGCGGATCAGGCAGCATCTCTGGAGAGAAGGAATGGGTGACATTTCGGGTCGAGACCCTTCTCTATCCCTCCCCCTCCCAAGTTGCACAAGCCTATATCTCTCGTTTCCCTTATCCCTAACCAGTCTGAAGAAGGGTCTCGGCCTGAAACGTCACCCATTCCTTCTCTCCAGAGATGCTGCCTGACCCGCTGAGTTACTCCAGCATTTTGTGTCTACCTTCGAGAGAGAGACAGAGAGAGAGGGAATGCCGGGGCTACCTGAAGTTAGGGAAATCAATAATCATACCACTTTACTGCTGTCAAATCACGGGGAAAACATACAAACTCCATACAGCGAGCACCCGTGGTCAGGATCGAACCTGGCGCTGTGAGGCAGCAGCTCTACCCGCTGCGCCACCCTTCCTCATTGTCCGTGCCTCTCTCACCAGGTATATCAGTTTGAAGTCCCTTGCAGCCAGGACGAAGTCTCGACGAGGAAAAGGAAGAAATTCAGCGAGCCGAAGGAGAGGTTTCGTGAGCTGACAAGTTAGCATCCATCGGCCCTCGTGACCTATTTGTCTGCTTGGGCAACGTTGTCTCTTTTCGATGGCACGAAACATTCGTCGGGCTTTTCCTCTTCCTCGATGCTGCCGTGATGTTTGGGGAAGGGAGGGAAAGCAGGGATACTAACTTCCTCGACTGACCGTCGCACGAAGAATGACCCCTTCCCCTCCCCCCCCCCCCCCCCCCCTCGACCTGTGTTTCATCTCCCCTCCCTCGTCAGGGTTAAGCTTGCACAAAGCCCTTGAGCCTGTTCCACCGCTGTAATACGCACCTCACCTTCCACCTCCGTACAGAACCTTGGATAGACTCAAAATGCTGGAGTAACTCATCGGGACAGGCAGCATCTTTGGAGAGAAGGAATGAATAACGGGTGACGTTTCGGGTCCGAAGAAGGTTCTCGTGCAGGTTTGTAGGTTAATTGGTTTCTGTAAATTGTCCCTAGTGTTTGCAGGATAGAACTAGTTTACGGGGATCACTGGTCGGCACGGACTTGGTGGGCCGAAGGGCCTGTGTCTGCGCTGTATCGCGAAATCTAAATAGAGAGTCATAGTGTGATACAATGTGGAAACAGGCCCCTCAACCCAACTTGCCCACACCGTCCAACATGACCTATCTACACTAATCTCATCTCCCTGTGTTTGGTCCATATCCCTCCAAACTTGTCCTATCCATGTACCTGCCTAACTGTTTCTTAAACATTCTGATAGTCCCAGCCTCAACTCCGGCAGCTTGTTCCTTGCACCCACCTCCCTCTGTGTGAAAAAGTTACCTCTCAGATTCCTATTTAATCTTTTCCCCTTCACCTATGTCCTCTGGTCCTCGATTCCCCTGCTCCGGTCAAGGGATTCTGTGCCTCTACCCGATCTATTCCTCTCATGATTTTATACATAATTTTGCCGGCGAGCTGCAGCTAAAACTGGAAGCGCTGGAAACGCTCAGTGGGGTCAGGCTACACCTGCGGGAAGAGATGCAAAGCAAATGTTTCAGGTCGACTCTAGTCCCTTCCCATAGATGCTGCCTGATCCGCTGAGTGTCCCTGAAGGTGGGATGTTGTCCTGGAGAGACAAAATTCACTCAGATAGACACACAAAAGGCTGGAGTAACTCAGCGGGTCAGGCAGCATCTCTGGAGAAAAAGGGATAGGTGACGTTTTGGGGTCGAGACTGCAGTTCTGAAATATCCCGAATCGTCACCAATTCCCTTTCTCCAGAGATGCTGCCTGACCCACTGAGTCACTCCGCCATTTTGTGCCTCATCTTCAGTTTGAACCAGCATCTGCAGTTCCTTCCGTCACACAGCTCACTCACTTCGACACAACCACAGTTGTGTTCCTTGCACTGACCTGGCAGGGGTAAAGAAGGGCCTCGACCCCGAAACGTCACCCATTCCTTCTTTCCAGAGAGGCTGTCCGTCCCACTGAGTCACTCCGCCATTTTGTGTCAATATCTTCGGCGTAAACCAGCCAGCATCTGCAGTCCCTTCTGACACAGGGGTTGTTACTTGAACCTTCACCGCAAGTGAACCAGGGCAATAATTGTGGGCAGGATCGATGCCAAATGCTGGTGTGGGCTGTGGAGATGGGTTGTAAACTACTACTACTTCTGTTTCTTGCTGTTCCATCCCAACAGGACCAGGCAAAGTCTGACCGATTGTTCATTTTGTTCCCTTATCTGCTCTTAAAATGTCTGCAAGGGTCTACAGTGCCTTCAACATAATTCATCGTACAGACGCCCAAGAGATGGTATGGGTTCTGTTCGCAATGGATCGAGGCAACGACTGTTTTTTCCCCTCCACACTGTATTACTTGGATTATATTTTAACTAAAAGTCATTGTTCCTCTTAAATGTCGGTCTCTTTCTCTGGTTAAAGGGAGAAAAGATTGCAAATGCTTGTCAAAAACAAAAATACAGACCCTTCAGTCCAACCCACTGCCTGAAGAAGGGTCTTGACCCGAAACATCACACATTCCTTCTCAAGCACTGGTCTAGATTACAAGGGTGTCCAGAACACCAGATGTCAGAAAATCGGTGTTGAACCTATATCCCCATTCACATAGATATGTAACCTCTCAGGATGCTTCTGAGCAGTGCTATCTGACTAGGAGCTGCAAAATATGTAGAGTCACACAGCAAGGAAACAGGCCCATTGGTCCAATTTATCCATACTGACCGAGATGCCCCATCTACACTAGTCCCACTTGCCTGCGTTTGGCCCATAGCCCTTTAGACCTTTATTATGCCTGTACCCATTCCAAATCTATATACTAAAACTGTTTGTTTGTTCCTCAACTACAGCCAAAGCAGTACACGATAGCGTGACAATTTTAGGCCCACCTTATTCACTGTCGTTCCTTTGGTGCTAATGGAAGAAGTTTCATTGAAGTCGGTGTTAAACTTTTAAAATTATTCACATTTTACAATTTAAATCTATCTCCAAGGGAGGAACAATAAACAATAGGTGCAGGAGGAGGCCATTTGGCCCTTCGAGCCAGCACCGCCATTCAATGTGATCATAGCTGATCATTCTCAATCAGTACCCCGTTCCTGCCTTCTCCCCATACCCCCTGACTCCGCTATCCTTAAGAGCTCTAGCCATCTCTCTCTTGAATGCATTCAGAGAATTGGCCTCCACTGCCTTCTGAGGCAGAGAATTCCACAGATTCACAACTCTCTGACTGAAAAAGTTTTTCCTCATCTCAGGGAGGGAGGTGGAGGGCGGGGATGAGGGGGATGGAGGGGAGGGTGCTGCATCAATGCAGGGGATCAGCGGGTCCAGTTGGTCTAGTGACCATTAAATGTTATAAAACCTGCCTCAGGCAGCACAGTGGCTCAGCGGTGGAGTTACTGACTTGTTACAGCGACAGAGACCCGGGTTCATGCTGTCTGTACAGAGTTTGTAAGTTCTTCCCGTGACCGTGTGGGTTTTAGATCGTAAGTCATAAGATCATAATTGATAGGAGCAGAATCAGGCCATTCGGCCCATCAAGTCTACTCCGCCATTCAATCATGGCTGATCTATCTCTCCCCCCCATTCTCCTGCCTTCTCCCCAATAACCTCTGGCACCGGTACTAATCGGCGACACGGTAGCGCAGCGGTAGAGTTGCTGCTTTACAGCGAATGCAGCGCTGGAGCACAGGTTCGATCCTGACTACGGGTGCTGCACTGTAAGGAGTTTGTACGTTCTCCCCGTGACCTGCGTGGGTTTTCTCCGAGATCTTCGGTTTCCTCCCACACTCCAAAGACGTACAGGTATGTAGGTTAATTGGCTGGGTAAATGTAAAAATTGTCCCTAGTGGGTGTAGGATAGTGTTAATGTATGGGGATCACTGGGCGGCACGGACTTGGAGGGCCGAAAAGGCCTGTTTCCGGCTGTAGATATATGATATGATATGATAATCAAGAATCTATCTCTGCCTTAAATATATCCACTGACTTGGCCTCCACAGCCTTCTGTGGCAAAGAATTCCACAGACTCACCACCCTCTGACTAAAGAAATTCCTCCTCATCTTTCTAAAATGACATCCTTTAATTCTGAGGCTGTGACCTCTAGTCCTAGACTCTCCCACTAGTGGAAACATCCTCTACACATCCACTCTATCCAAGCCTTTCACTATTCTGTATGTTTCAATGAGGTCCCCCGTTCCCCCCACCCCTCAATCTTCGAAACTCCAGCGAGTACAGGCCCAGTGCCGACAAACGCTCATCATATATTAACCTACTCATTCCTGGTTTTCTCCAGGTGTTCTGGTTTCCTCTCACACCCAACACACCTCCAGATTCAGGGACAGTTTCTTCCCAGCTGTTATTAGGCAACTGAACCATGCTATCACCAACTAAAGAGTGGGCCTGACCTTCCCTATACCTCATTGGAGATCTTTGAACTATCTTTCATCGGACTTTATCTTGCACTAAACGTTATTCCCTATATTCTGTGTACGATGTTCAGCTTGATTGTTGCTGAGACGATCGGCTAGTCTGTCCCTATACCTCCTCCCTCTCCAAGGACCCTGACAGTTCTTTCAGGTGAGGCAGAGGCTCACTTGCACCTCCTCCAACCTCACCTACTGTATGTGTTACTCGTGGTATGGTCTATATATTGCTGAGACTGGGCGATTGTTTCGCTGAACACCTCCGCTCAGTCCGCCTGAGCCCACACGATCTCCTGCTTGCCAAACATTTCAACTTTCCTTCCCATTTCCACACTGAGCTTTCTGTCCTGGGCCTCCCCCAATGTCAGTATGAGGCCGAGCGCAAATTGGAGGAACAGCAGCTCATATTTCGCTTGGGTAGCTCACACCCCAGCGGTATGAACATCGACTTCTCTAACTTCAAGTAACCCTCGCATCCCCTCTCTCTCCATCCTTCCCCCTTCCGGGATGCCTTGCTAGTTCCACTGTTTGCATCCATATATTCCATTCGTTATTGTCTCTTCCACAGCCAACAATAGACCATTGTGGGCTCTGCCTTTCCTGGGCTCTGATTTGTCTGTGCCTCTTCATATCTGGAATATCCCTCTCCCCAGACTCAGTCTGAAGGAGGGTCTCGATCCTTTTCCTCCAGAGATGCTGCCTGACCTGCTGTGTTCCTCCAGCATTTTGTGTCTTATCTTCGGTGTAAACTAGCATCTGCAGTTCCTTACTGCACATTATATCCCATCTTGTTGCCCAATGATGACGGTTCGGCACTAGGACCCGGCGGCGGCCGCCTTTGCTCCTTGTTGCTGACGTGTCCGCCGCCGGGTCCCGCCCACCTCAGCCGGTGATTGGGGTCAGCTTAGTGACGCTGCCTCCAACGCCGGTTGGTTAAGCCACCCGTCGCTCAAAACAACTTTGACGTCATGCACGGCCTCTGATTGATCGCGGGGGATGTCCGTCAACAGACGCCGGCGAATCATCGATCACCCGGGGGCGGGATTTAGCGAAACGATGCAAATGGTCGATGGTGGGGAAGGCGGGCGGTGATTGGTAGAAGGAGTATCGTAGGAGGCGGAGTTTGGTTGACGAGTGGGCGGCAGCAGGTTGGGTTGCGCTGGGTTTGGTTGACTGGTGGGCGGCAGCAAGTTGGGTTAAGCGGCCGTTGGAGGCGGGGTTTGGTTGACGAGTGGGCGGCAGCAGGTTAGGTTGCGCATGGTTTGGTTGACCGGTGGACGGCAGCAAGTTGGGTTGCGCTGGGTTTGGTTGACAGGTGGGCGCCAGCAGGTTAGGTTGCGCTGGGTTTGGTTGAGCGGCAGCAGGTTGTTGCGCTGAGTTTGGTTGACCGGTGGGCGGCAGCAGGTTACGTTGCGCTGCCGGGCCCGGAGTTGGGGTTGGTTGAGCGGCAGCAAGTTACGTTGCGCTGGGTTTGGTTGACCGGCAGGCGGCAGCAAGTTGCGTTGCGCTGCGCTGCCGGGCCCGGAGCTGGGGTTGGTTGAGCGGCAGCAAGTTACGTTGCGCTGGGTTTGGTTGAGCGGCAGCAAGTTACGTTGCGCTGGGTTTGGTTGACCGGCGGGCGGCAGCAAGTTGCGTTGCGCTGCCGTGCCCGGAGCTGGGGTTTGGTTGAGCGGCGGCGGGCGGGCGGGCGGCAGCAAGTTACGTTGCGCTGCCGGGCCCGGAGCTGGGGTTTGGTTGAGCGGCGGCGGGCGGCGGGCGGTGGCGGTGGCGACGGAGGTTCGCGCCCCCCCTCCTCAGGCCATGAACACCCTGACCCACAGGCCCCGGCGGGCAGAGACGGCCTCGGGCCGCGACGGGGAGCGATGCCGAGACGAGGCGGACGACGAGGACGGGCAGCGGCGGGACGGCGAGGAGGAGGAGGAGGCCGGAGACTGTAAGGAGCTGCGACTGACGCTGATGGAGGAGGTGCTGCTGCTCGGCATCAAGGACCGAGAGGTCAGGCCGCGCGCGCACTGGGGGGGGGGGGGGGGGCACTGGGGCAGTGAGGGGGGGGCACTGGGGCAGTGAGGGGGGGCACTGGGGGGGGGGGGGGGGGGCACTGGGGCAGTGAGGGGGGGGGCACTGGGGCAGTGAGGGGGGGCACTGGGGGGGGGGGCACTGGGGCAGTGAGGGGGGGGGCACTGGGGCACTGGGGCAGTGAGGGGGGGCACTGAGGCAGTGGGGGGGGCACTGGGGCGTCCACTGGGGGGGGGGGCACTGGGGCAGTGAGGGGGGGCACGGGCAGTGAGGGGGGGCACTGGGGCAGTGGGGGAGGGGCACTGAGGCAGTGGGGGGCGCACTGGGGCAGTGAGGGGGGGGCAGTGGGGGAGGGGCACTGAGGCAGTGGGGGGGGCACTGGGGCAGTGGGGGGGGGCACTGGGGCAGTGGGGGGGGGCACTGGGGCAGTGAGGGGGGGGCAGTGGGGGAGGGGCACTGAGGCAGTGAGGGGGGGCACTGGGGCAGTGGGGGAGGGGCACTGGGACAGTGGGGACGACGACTGGGGCGTCCACTGGGGGGGGGCAGTGGGGGAGGGGCACTGAGGCAGTGGGGACGACGACTGGGGCGTCCACTGGGGGGGGCACTGGGGCAGTGAGGGGGGGCACTGGGGCAGTGGGGGGGGCACTGGGGCAGTGGAGGGGGGGCACTGGGGCAGTGGGGGGGGGAGGCAGTGGGGGGGGGGCACTGGGGGAGGCCAGTGGGGGGCACTGGGGCGTCCAGTGGGGGAGGCCACTGGGGCCGTGGGGGGGGGCACTGGGGCGTCCACTGGGGGCACAGGGACAGTGGGGGAGGCCAGTGGGGGACACTGGGGCGTCCACTGGGTCAGTGGGGGGGACACGGGCATCCAGTGGAGGGGGGACACTGGGGCATCCAATGGGGGGGGACTTGGGCATCCATTGGGGGGGACACTGGGGCAGTGGGGGGGACACCGGGGCATCCAGTGGTGGGGTCACTGGGGTGACACTGGGACAGTGAGGGCATCCACTGGGAGACTGAGTTATCCACTGGGGCGACACTGGGATAGTGGGGGGACTGAGGTGTCCACTGGGACAGTGGGGGGACACGAGCATCCACTGGGAAGTGGGGAGCAACTGAAGTAGTGGGGGGGCACTGGCATTCACTAGGGCAGTGGTGGGACACTGAGGCAGTGGGGAGGGCACTGGGAGGCCTCTGGAGAATTCACTGGGAGCAACGGGCAAGGGGGTACTACATCTTTAATTGGGGTCAAGGATGCCACTGGATCAGTTAGATGGGCCACTGGATCTTCGACTGGGGAACAGGTGGGCCATTGGATTAGACATTGGGGCCCACTGTGTCTTTAACTGGGGGCAAGGGAGTCAGTGGAAAAGGCTTTTGGAGGGGGGGGCTGGATCTTGTGAGATCAGGGCCACTGGATCAAACATTGGGGTCACTGGATCTGTCACGGGGCAAGAGGAACACTGGATCAGGCATTGGGGCCACTCGGTCTATCACTGGGAAAAGAGGGTCACATGGTCAGGCTTTTGGGGGCCTCGGTCACACTAGGGCAAGGGGTTGCTGGATTTGTAATTGGGGGGGCATGTGCAGTAGATCTGGCGTCATGGGCCACTGAATCTATCACTGGGGTAAGGGTTCACTGGGCCAAACCCAGGGTGCACTGGATTCTTTTTTTTACGGCAATGGGGGGCACTGGATCAGGCAGATGGGCCACTGGATCTTCAAAAAATGGGGGAGGGTGTTGGATCTGGCATTGAGGCTACTAGATAATTGACTGGAAGCACTGGATCTTTCACTGGGGGCGTTGTGGACATTGGATCTCGGTGGAAATTGGGTGATGGACCACTGGAGGGTCACGGAGCTGGGGTTGGAGATGGATCACTGGAGATCATGCAAGGGTGGACCACTGGATGTCTGTGGAAATATGGGCATGTTGTCCACTGGGACTGTGTGAATGGAATGGGGGTGGTGTCGAGCCACACAGTGTGGAATCAGGCCCCCAGGTCCAACTACGCTAGTCCTATCTGCCTCCCTCTAAACCAGGTACCTGTCTGAATGTGTCTTAAACGTTGCGATAGTCCCTGCCTCAACTACCTCCTCTGGCAGCTCGTTCCTTATGCGGGCTACTAATTCTCCTTTTGAGAACTGCAGATGGATTATTGGGAGGTTTCCAAATGTAGGGGAAGTGGTGGACTGTTGGAGATCGGGGCAGTGCTACTGATCTTTGTGAAGATAGACGCAAAGTGCTGGAGTAACCCAACGAATGGGTCAGGCAGCATCTCCGGAGTAAAGGAATTGGTGACCTCTCGGGTCGAGGGCCCTTCTTCCGACTGAGAGTCGGGGGAGAGGAAAACTAGCGATGCGAAAGGGCACAGGACAAATCAGAGCCCACAATGGTTCATTGTTGGCTGTGGAAGAGGGAAATATGGATGCGAACTGACAGGACGGCTATGGTCGGGGAGGGACGGAGAGAGGGGAATGCAGTGGAATACTTGAAGTTGGAGAATTCAACGTTCCTACAGCCCAAGCGAAATATGAGGTGCTGTTCCTCCAGTTTGGAACTCTGGATATTGGCACCCTGTGAACAGAGGCAGGGGTTTGGCAGCTAGATTGGCGTGGAAATCTGAGTCCATGGGATGTTTTCACTAGTGGGGAAAGTCCAGGACCGGCGGCCACAGCCTCAGAATAAAAAAAGAACGATCCTTTAGAAAGATGAGGAGCAATTTCTCAATTGTAGTCACGCGTTGCCTTTCCAGCGCACAACAAAAGCTTTTCACTGTACATGTGGCAGTAAACTAAACTAAACCCAAAGACTCGCTGGAGTTTAGAAGGATGAAGTGGGTGGGGGGGAACCTCATGGTAACGGCACGATGGCGCAGTGGTAAAGTTGCTGCCTTACAGCGAATGCAGCGCCGGAGACTCGGGTTCGATCCTGACTACGGGCGCAGTCTGTACGGAGTTTGTACGTTCTCCCTGCGTGGGTTTTCTCCGAGATCTTCGGTCTCCTCCCACACTCCAAAGACGTACAGGTATGTAGGTTAATTGACTGGGTAAATGTAAAAATTGTCCCTCGTGTGTGTAGGATAGTGTTTGTGTGCGGGGATCGCTGGGCGGTGCGGACCCGGTGGGCCGAAGGGCCTGTTTCCGCGCTGCATCTCTAAATCTAAATCTAGAAACTTACCAAGTAGTGAGCGGCCTGGATAGAGTGGATGTGGAGAGGATGTTTCCACTAGTGGGAGAGTCCAGGACCAGAGGGCGTAGCCTCAGAATTAAACGATGTACCTTTAGAAAGTGGATGAGGAGGAATTTCATTAGTCAGAGGGTGGTGAATCTGTGGAACTCATTGCCGCAGAAGGCTATGGGGGCCACAAGTCAGTGGGTATTTTTAAGACTGAGATTGACAGATTCTTGATTAGTGCGGGTGTCACGGGTTATGGGGAGAAGGCAGGAGAATGGGGTTAGGAGGGAGAGATAGATCAGCCATGATTGAATGGCAGAGTAGACCCGACAGTCAATTCTGCTGCTATGACTTATGAACTTGGGCGGCCGAGTTGTTGCCTTGCAGCGCCAAGGACCCGGGTTCGATCCCGACTATGGGTGGTTGTCTGCATGGTGTTCGTACGTTCTCCCCGTGACCTGCGTGGGTTTTCGGTTTCCGGTTTCTTCCCGCACTCCAGTTTTGTAGGCTTGGCACAAATGTAAAACTTGTCACTGGTGCCTGTACGGTAGTGTTTAATGTGCGGGGCTCGCTGGGGTTGGTGCGGATTTGGTGGGCCGAAGGGCCTGTTTCCGCACTGTATCTCTTAATTTCTAAACTAAATCAAGGTGGATCGCACATTGCTCTGGTATGCATCGCTTTCTCCCTGAACAATCTGTGCATAGATTCATGGTTTCCATCGAATCGGAGTGTGTGTGCACACGTGTGTGTGTGTGTGTGTGTCTCTCCACCACCACCCCGGCAGCTCGTTCCACTTATACATCCACCACTCTTTGTCTTTAAAAAATAACTTTATTTAGTTTTGGAGATACAGCGTGGAAACAGGCTCTTCGGCCCACCGAGTCCGTGCCGACCAGCGATCTCCGCTCACCAACACTATCCTACACACACTGGGGACAATTTAATAATAATAATAATAATAATGCATTACATTTATATAGCGCTTTTCAAACACAGGGATTACTAGAACATAGAGAAGAAAATAAATAGATAAATAAGTAAACGACCAGAAAAAGGAGACAGAAGGTGAGGTGACGGTCAGTGGTTGAAGGCAGTGCTGAACAGGTGCGACTTCAGTGATGTTTTGAATGTGGTGAGTGAGGAAGAGTCTCTGATGGTTTGGGGTAGTGAGTTCCAGAGGGTGGGAGCAGCGATGGAGAAAGCTCTGTCCCCCCAGGATCTGAGTTTGGTCCGGATGGGGGGGGGACAGGAGGTTGGCAGCAGCAGAGCGGAGGGTGCAGGTGGGAGTGTGTCTGTGGAGGAGGTCAGTCAGGTAGGATGGGGCCAGGTTATGGAGGGCTTTGTATGTCATGAGGAGGATTTTGTACTGGATTCTCTGGGGAATGGGGAGCCAGTGGAGCTTGTAAAGGACGGGGGTGATATGGTCACGGATCGGGGAGTGGGTGAGTAGACGGGCAGCGGAGTTTTGAATGTATTGAAGTTTACTGATGATTTTTGAGGGTGAGCCATAGAGGAGGCTGTTGCAGTAGTCCAGACGGGAGGTGATGAAGGCGTGGATGAGGGTTTCTGCAGCTGTGGAGGAGAGGGATGGACGGAGACGGGCGATGTTTTTGAGGTGGAAGAAGGCTGTCTTTGTGATGGGTTTGTCGAAGGAGAGGGTTTGATCAAAGATGATTCCAAGATTCCGGATGTGAGGGGAGGTGGATACTGGGAGACCATCAATATTGAGGGTGAAGTTTTGGGTGGATTTGGTGAGCGTTTTTGGACCAATGATGATGATTTCAGATTTGTTGCAGTTGAGTTTGAGGAAATTTGATTGAAGCCAAGATTTTATTTCAGTGATGCAGTTTGTCAGTGTAGAGTGTGTGGTGGTGGAGATTGACTTGGTGGAGATTTACACCTAACCTACAAACCTGCACGTCTTTGGAGTGTGGGAGGAAACGGATGATCTCGGAGAAAACCCGCGCAGGTCACGGGGAGAGCGTGCAAACTCCGTGCAGGCAGCACCCGTGGCTGGGATCGAACCGGCGCTGTAAGGCAGCAACTCCACTGTGGCCGCCCTTTTAAACATTTCTTCTCTTCCTCTGTGCACTCTATTCTTTGACATTTCCACGCTGGATGAATAAGGTTCTGACAGGAGATAGGGTAGCGTTACCCCTCAAAGTTCATCAATCCATGAAAGGTAACCCTATCTGTGCCTTTCATCAATTTGTAAAATTCTATCGGATTTCCCCGCAACCTCTGACGCTGCAGAGATAACAGTCCTCGTCAGCCCAGCCTCTCCCTGCAGCGGAAACCCTCTCGTTCAGGCATAGTTCTGGCAAACCTCCCCAAAGCCCCCTCGCCCTTCCTGTAATGGGGGTGACCGGAACTGAACGCAGTGCTCCAAAGATAGACACAAGAAGCTGGAGCAACTCAGCGGGACGGGCAGCATACCTGGAGGGAAGGAGCGGGCGACGTTTCGGGTCGAGACCCCCTTCTTCGGACTGAAAGTGAATCGAGAAAGGGAATCGAGAGACACAGACGATGATGTCAAGATAGTTTACACTTGCACCAAGCCAATTACCAAGGGAGAGACGAGGAACGACGAAGAAAGGATATGCAAAAAAAGTAACGCTGATAAAGGAAACAGGCCATTGTTAAGTGAAAGCGAGAAGCTGGTGTGACTTGGGTGGGGGAGGGATAGAGAGAGAGAGGGAATTACTTGAAGTTAGAGAAATGCAGCGCCGGAGACCCGGGTTCCATCCCGACTGTACGGAGTTTGTATGTTCTCCCCGTGGCCTGCGTGGGTTTTCTCCGAGATCTTCGGTTTACCCCCACACTCCAAAGACGTGCAGGTTTGTAGGTTAATTGGCTTGGTAAATGCAAAAATTGTCCCTAGTGTGTGTAGGATAGTGTTAATGTGCGGGGATCGCTGGTCGGCGCGGTCCCTGGTGGGCCGAAGGGCCTGTTTCCGCGCTGTATCTCCAAACTAAAATCAATATTCATACACTGGGCTGTAATACTCCAAATGCGGCCTAATCCTAAGTTATATAATGCTGTAACATGACTTCCTGACTCTTGTACTCAATGCCTGACGCATGAAGGTACACTTTCTTTAGGTTCATAAATCATACGAGCGGTAATGAGCCATTCGGCCCACCAAGGCTACGCTGCCACTAAATCATGGCTGATCTATCTTTCCCTCTCAACCCCACTCTCCTCCTGCCTTCTCCCCCTAACCCCTGACACTCGTACTAATCGAGAGTTAACTAAAATAAATGGTCGGCATGGTGGCGCAGCGGTAGAGTTGCTGCCTCACAGGGAGACCCGGGTACCATCCTGACTATTAGTGCTGTCTGTACGGAGTTTGCACGTTCTCCCCGTGACCCACGTGGGTTTTCTCCGGGATCTCCGGTTTCCTCCCGCCCTCCAAAGACGTGCGGGTTTGTTGGTTGGTAAAGATTTGACTTTGGTAAAGATTTGTAAATTCTCCCTAGTGTGTTGGATAGTGCCAGTGTACACTAATCGCTGGTCGGCACAGACTCTGTGGGCCGAAGGGCCTGTTTTCATACTGTATCTCTAGACAACTAAACCCCTGACACCCGTTCTAATCGAGAATCTGTCTATAACATATAACATAACATATAACATATAACTACAGCATGGAAACAGGCCTGTCCGGCCCTACCAGTCCACGCCGACCATTCTCCCTGACCTAGTCTCATCTATCTCTGCCTTAAAAATATCCATTGACTTGGCCTCCTCTGCCCTTTGTGGCAATGAGTTCCACAGATTCACAACACTCTTTAATTTTATTTTATTTGTCATATGTAGGTTTGCACAGGGTCAACGGCACAATGAAATGTATTTGACAAGATAACGGGTCACCCCAGCAGTAATATTCCAAGGATAAATAAGATTAAAATGACATTAATAAGATAAAAAGACTGTGGCTGTGGGCAGAACAGTTCCCGTACCAGACTGTGTAATGCAGCCCGTCAGCAGGCTCTCGATGGTGCATCTGTAGAAGTTTATGAGGATGCTGGCGTTCATGCCAAACTTCCTCAGTCTTCTCAGGAAAAAGAGCCGCTGGCAATGAATTCCACAGATTCACTGCCCTCTGTGGCAATAAATTCCACAGATTCACCACCCTCTGATTAAAGGAATTCCTCCTCATCTTCCTAAAGGTACGGCCTTTAATTCTGAGGCTGTGCCCTCTGGTCCTAGACTCTCCCACTGGTGGAAAAAAATCCTCTCCACATCTGCGCCTTTCACTATTGCGTTTCAATGGGTCCCCTATCCTTAAACTCCAGCGAGTATGAACCTGAATGGTGGCCGATTAGGAGAAGGGGAGATGCAACGAGACCTGGTACACCAGTCATTGAAAGTAGGCGTGCAGGTGCAGCAGGCAGTGAAGAAAGAGAATGGTATGTTGGCATTCATAGCGAGGGGATTTGAGTATAGTAGCAGGGAGGTTCTGCTGCAGTTGTACAGGGCATTGGTGAGACCACACCTGGAGTATTGCGTACAGTTTTGGTCTCCTAATCTGTGGAAAGACATTCTTGCCATAGAGGGAGTACAGAGAAGGTTCACCAGATTGATCCCTGGGATGGCAGGACTTTCATATGAAGAAAGACTGGATAGACTCGGCTTGTACTCGCTGGAATTTAGAAGATTGAGGGGGAATCTTATAGAAACTTACAAAATCCTTAAGGGGTTGGACAGGCTAGATGCGGGAAGATTGTTCCCGATGTTGGGGAAGTCCAGAACAAGAGGTCACAGCTTAAGGATAAGGGGGAAGTCTTTAAGGACCGAGATGAGAAAGTTTTTTTTCACACAGAGAATGGAATTCTCTGCCACAGAAGGTAGTTGAGGCCAGTTAATTGGCTATATTTAAGAGGGAGTTAGATGTGGCCCTTGTGGCTAAAGAGATCAGCGGGTATGGAGAGAAGGCAGGTACAGGATACTGAGTTGGATGATCGGCCATGATCATATTGAATGGCGGTGCAGGCTCGAAGGGCCGAATGGCCTACTCCTGCACCTATTTTCTATGTTTCTATGAGTACTGTCAAACGCTCATTGTACGCTAACCCATTCGCTGCGCCCTCTCGCCAGTGGAAGCAGTCTGCCCACGTCCTTCACCGCCCTTATCTAACTGCAGTGTGGCACGGCTGTTGGGAAGAAATGTCTCCTTGTGTGGGGATGGCTGTTCTGACACTCAGACAGTCCTGGGCCGAGTAAACACGCACACACACACTACTTCAACTATCTGCGAAAGCTCACTATTACTCTGGGAGTCAGGCCAGAGACCTGGCCCTGCCTTCGTTGCCATGGCAGCTCTCTGGCCTTAAAAGTAATTGTACCTGCCAAAGACGTCAAAATCTAAACAAGAATTTGCATTTAATTGAAAAGCTGCCTGCCTTGAGTTCATATTCGGGGTATGTCGTGTATCGTTTTCATTACCTGGTATTTTCGTAGTTTAGTCTCATTAATTACTAGGAGCAGGATTAGGCCATTCGGCCCGTCAAGTCTACTCTGCCGTGAGTTTATTGTCACGTGTGCAGAGTTTCGCTGAAAAGCTTTGGCACAGTGGCGCAGCGGTAGAGTCACTGCTTCACAGCGCCAGAGACCCGGGTTCGATCCCGACCACGGGTGCTTATCTGTACGGTGTTTTGTACGTTCTCCCCGTGACCCGCGTGTGTTTTCTCCGGGTGCTCCGGTTTCCTCCCACTCTCCAAAGACGTGCAGTTTTGTCAGTTGATTGGCGTTGGCGAATTGTCCCGAATCTGTAGGGTGGAAATAGTGTGCTAGGATCGCTGGACGATGGGCCGAAGGGCCTGTTTCCGCACTGTTATCTCAAAATTCGCTGCGGTTTAGAAGAATGAGGGGGGACCTCATTGAAACGTACGGAATAGTGAGCGGCCTGGATAGAGTGGATGTGGAGAGGATGTTTCCACTAGTGGGAGAGTCTAGGACCAGAGGGCACAGCCTCAGAATTAAAGGACGTTCCTTTAGGAAGGAGATGAGGAGGAATTTTTTCAGTCAGAGGTTGGAGAATCTGTGGGATTCTTTGCCACAGACGGCTGTGGAGGCCACAAGTCAGTGGATATTTTTAAGGCAGGGAGAGATAGATTCAAGGTGTCCAGGATTACGGAGAGAAGGCAGGAGAATGGGGTTGGGAGGGAGAGATAGATCAGCTATGATTGAATGGCGGAGTAGACTTGATGGGCCGAATGGCCTAATTCTGCTGCTGTCACTTATGACCTTACAATTCTAAAGTAAAGATTCACAGATCCTGCCGAACCTGCTAAGTGTCTGAAGAAGGGTCTCGACCCGAAACGTCACCCATTCCTTCTCTCCCGAGATGCTGCCTGGCCCGCTGAGTTACTCCAGCATTTCGTGTCGACCTTAGTGTTTCAGCATAATATTTTCACCAGTATCTTCGTTGCTTTTGATAATCTTCTTTGCGGGGTTATCCTTTATCTCAGCGGATTGAACGATTGTGAGAGTCTGTGGCCCGTTCTGTGACGGGTCTGTGTGTGTGTGTAACACTGGGGTACAGTACCGGTGGGGACGGGGGTGTGTGTAACACTGGGGACGGGTGTGTAACACTGGGGTACAGTACTGGTGGGGACAGGTGTGTGTGTAACACTGGGGTACAGTATCGGTGGGGACGGGTGTGTGTGTAACACTGGGGTACAGTACCGGTGGGGACGGGGGTGTGTGTGTAACACTGGGGTACAGTACCGGTGGGGATGGGTGTGTGTGTAACACTGGGGTACAGTACCGGTGGGGACGGGTGTGTGTGTAACACTGGGGTACAGTACCGGTGGGGACGGGTGTGTGTGTGTAACACTGGGGTACAGTACTGGTGGGGACGGGTGTGTGTGTAACACTGGGGTACAGTACGGGTGGGGACGGGTGTGTGTGTAACACTGGGGTACAGTACTGGTGGGGACGGGTGTGTGTGTAACACTGGGGTACAGTACCGGTGGGGACGGGTGTGTGTAACACTGGGGTACAGTACCGGTGGGGACGGGTGTGTGTGTAACACTGGGGTACAGTACCGGTGGGGACGGGTGTGTGTGTAACACTGGGGTACAGTACTGGTGGGGACGGGTGTGTGTAACACTGGGGTACAGTACCGGTGGGGACGGGTGTGTGTGTAACACTGGGGCACAGTACCGGTGGGGATGGGTGTGTGTGTAACACTGGGGCACAGTACCGGTGGGAGTCTAGGACCAGAGGGCACAGCCTCAGAATTAAAGGACGTTATTTTAGGAAGGAGATGAGGAGAAATTTCTTTAGTCAGAGGGCGGTGAATCTGTGGGATTCTTTGCCACAGACGGCTGTGGAGACCACAAGTCAGTGGATATATTTAAGGCAGAGATAGATAGGTTCTTGATTAGAAACATAGGAAATAGGTGCAGGAGTAGGCCATTCGTCCCTTCGAGCCTGCACCGCCATTCAATATGATCATCCAGCTCAGTAACCTGTACCTGCCTTCTCTCCATACCCCCTGATCCCTTTAGCCACAAGGGCCACATCTAACTCCCTCTTAAATATAGCCAATGAACTGGCCTCAACTACCTTCTGTGGCAGAGAATTCCACAGATTCACCACTCTCTGTGTGAAAAAAAATAGTGCGGGTGCCAAGGGTTATGGGGAGAAGGCAGGAGAACGGAGTTGGGAGAGAGAGATAGATCAGCCATGATTGAATGGCGGAGTAGACTTGATGGGCTGAATGGCCTAATTCTACTCCTATTCCTTAAGCCCGCAATGGGGTAGAGGTGAATCGGGCAGTGCCCTAGCTTATGGAATGACAGAGGGGAAGAAGCTGTTCCTGAGTCTGGTAGTGCGTGCCTTCCATCTTGAACAAGGGTTACAAGTCTTTGGGCGGCACGGTAGCGCAGCGGTAGAGTCGCTGCCTTACAGCGAATGCAGCGCCGGAGACTCAGGTTCGATCCCGACGACGGGTGCTGTCTGCACGGAGTTTGCACGTTCTCCCCGTGACCTGCGTGGGTTTTCTCCGAGATCTTCGGTTTCCTCCCACGCTCCAAAGACGTGCGGGTCTGTAGGTCAATTGGCTTGGTAAATGTAAAAAATTGTCCCTAGTGGGTGTAGGATAGACAATAGACAATAGGTGCAGGAGTAGGCCATTCAGCCCTTCGAGCCAGCACCGCCATTCAATGCGATCATGGCTGATCACTAGTGTTAGTGTGTGCGGGGATCGCTGGTCGGCGCGGACCCGGTGGGCCGAAAGGGCCTGTAGCTCTAAACAAGTGGAAACGTGGCCTCTCCCTGTTCTCCAGAGACACTGCCTGAGCCACTGGGTTACTCCAGCACTCTGTGTTCTTTGTTGTGAACCGTTCCGGCTGCTCCTTGTATCTCCTGTAAACATTAGTAGGTCTCTTGTCTCTGTGGGGCTGCCGTGACCCGTTGAACCGGCCGGGCCGGTTTCTCGGCAGCTCCACCTAAAGATTTTTTCCCAGCCGGTATTTGCCACCACGCCCAGCCAAAAATAACAGGGCACAGTGACGCAGCGGTAGAGTTAT
This sequence comes from Rhinoraja longicauda, assembly GCF_053455715.1. Classification (NCBI taxonomy): domain Eukaryota; kingdom Metazoa; phylum Chordata; class Chondrichthyes; order Rajiformes; family Arhynchobatidae; genus Rhinoraja; species Rhinoraja longicauda. The sequence goes on from NC_135996.1 coordinate 5,473,032, forward strand.
ATACGAAGATAACTGCAGATGCTGGTACAAATCAAAGGTATTTATTCACAAAATGCTGGAGTAACTCAGCAGGTCAGGCAGCATCTCGGGAGAGAAGGAATGGGTGACGTTTCGGGTCGAGACCCTTCTTCAGAGTTGCTGCCTTACAGCGCCAGAGACCCAGGTTCCATCCTGACTGCTGGTCCGACCAGCGATACACTAGCACTATCCTACGCACACGCCAGGGACGATATAAGATTTTTACCGAAGCCAATTAACCTACAAACCTGCACGCCTTTGGAGTGTGGGGCGAAACCGGAGCACCCTAACAAAAAAATTCACAGGGAGAACGTACAAACTCCGTACAGATAGCACCCGAAGTCGGGATCGAACTCGGGTCTCCGGCGCTGTGAGGCAGCAGCTCTACTGCTGAGAAAGTGGGATAACATGGAGCTAGTGTGAACGAGGGAATCACTGGTCGCACAGACTCGCTGGGCAGAAGGGCCTGTTTCCCAGCTACATCATTAAAAGTAAAGTCAGTCTCTGACTGACTCTGTTTTTCATGACATGCATCCTCTGGAGAAATCCTGTTTTATGTACACACTCTTGACACAAGAGACCGCAGATGCTGGAATCCCGACCCAAAAACAAACTGCTGGAGGAACTCAAAGATAGACACAAAATATACCAAGATAGAGTGAAAGCCTTTCATTGTTTAGTTTAGAGATACAGCGTGGAAACAGGCCCTTTCGGCCCACCGGGTCCGCGTCGACCAGCGATCCCCGCACATTTAACTATCCTGCACCCACGAGGGACAATTTTTACATTTACCAAGCCAATTAACCTACAAACCCGTACGTCTTTGGAGTGTGGGAGGAAACCGAAGATCTCGGAGAAAACCCACGCAGGTCACGGGGAGAACATACAAACTCCGTACAGGCGGCGCCCGCGGTCGGGATCGAACCCGGGTCTCCAGCGCTGTGAGGCAGCAACTCTACTGCCGCGCCACCGTGACCACCCAAACCACCTATAGATGAGTACAGTCAAATAAGAAATGTAGGAAATGTCAACTTCTCTACTTCGGCGAGACCAAATGCAGGCTTGGTGATCGTTTCGCTCAACACCTTCGCTCAGTCCGTCCGCCTTAACCAACCTGATCTCCCGGTGGCTCAGCACCTCAACTCCCCCTCCCTCTCCCAGTCTGACCTTGCTGTCCTTGGCCTCCTCCACTGTCAGAGTGAGGCCCAGCGCAAATTGGAGGAACAGCACCTCATATTTGGCTTGGGCAGCTTACACCCCAGCGGTATGAACATTGACTTCTCCAACTTCAGATAGTTGCTCTGTCCCTCTCTTTCCCCTTCCCAGTTCTCCCACTAGTCTTCATGTCTCCGACTACATCCTATCTCTGTCCCGCCCCCTCCCCTGACATCAGTCTGAAGAAGGGTCTCGACCCGAAACGTCACCCATTCCTTCTCTCCTGAGATGCTGCCTGACCCGCTGAGTTACTCCAGCATTTTGTGTGTACCTAGGGGTACAAGAAAGGAACATTTATGGTAGATGTTCTTCTGCGGCAGCTGGTAAACAGTCGCCATGCTCTCCTGATTACAATTGACAAATGATTGTATATTTGGCAGGTGCACTAAAGTGCTCATAAAGTCGCAACAGATATCAATCCATTGTTCTGCCGCACATTGTAATAATACATTCTTGACTTGCCCCTGGCAACGGTGGCGTGGCTGTAGAGTTGCTGCCTCACAGCGCCGGAGACCCGGGTTCCATCCCGACTACGGGCGCTGTCTGTACGGAGTTTGCACGTGACCCTCGTGGGTTTTCTCCGAGATCTTCGGTTTCCTCCCACACTCCAAAGACGTGCAGGTTTGTAGGTTAATTGGCTCGGTGTACGTGTAAATTATCCCTAGTGCGTGTGTAGGGCAGTGTTAGTGTGCGGGGATCGCTGGTCGGCTGCGGACCCGGTGGGCCGAAGGGGCCTGTTTCCGCGCTGTACCTCAAAACTAGGAGGAGGCCCTTCGGCCCACTGAGCCCACGCCGGCCACTGATCACCCACTCGCATTAGACTTTAGAGATACAGCACTAACTCTACATTCAACGTTTGCATCCTACTCCCTACATAACAGGGGTGGCATGGCGGGGCAGCGGGTAGAGCTGCTACTTCACAGTTCCAGGCACGCTGGGTCTCTAAGCCAAACCAAACCGTCACAGGGAGATGGTACAAACTCCCCACCGATACAGACAACACCCGTGGTCAGGATGGAAGCCGGGTCGCCCGGACCTGCGAGACAGCAGCTCTACCCGCTGCGCCGCCCGAAAGGATGGCAACCATTGCAGAACCAGGGGCCACACAGTTTAAGAATAAGGGGTCGGCCATTTAGAACGGAGATGAGGGAAAACTTTTTCAGTCAGAGAGTTGTGAATCTGTGGAATTCTCTGCCTCAGAAGGCAGTGGAGGCCAATTCTCTGAATGCATTCAAGAGAGAGCTGGATAGAGCTCTTAAGGATAGCGGAGTCAGGGGGTATGGGGAGAAGGCAGGAACGGGGTACTGATTGAGAATGATCAGCCATGATCACATTGAATGGCGGTGCTGGTTCGAAGGGCCGAATGGCCTCCTCCTGCACCTGTTGTCTATTGCGCTCCAACAGAAGTGCCTGTGGTGTACGCACTTCGACACACACAAGCCTGAAGCACTCGAGGCTGTTGTTTGTGTTGCCGGACATGTTAAGATGTCCATCTGACCAGCGGATACATTCTCATATACGTTTCGAGCCTTGCCTGGGGAAAGTTTTTAAGAGCAGCTGTCGTTTTTTTCCAAGCGTGTTTACTCAACCTGTGAGGTGCAATAAAGCACAAAACAACTCTATTTGCTCTCTGCGGTTCTCTCTGCGCTAAATGTTCCAGGATGCAATTATGAAGGAAGGCGTGGACATGGGTGATTACGATCGTCAGGAATTAGGAAATAGTTCAATAAACAATCCCTTCTTCCTTCTGACACGCGAGGATATTCAGTCTGTTGTATCCATACCAGTTTGAAGAAGGGTCTCGACCCGAAACGTCAGCCATTCCTTCTCTCCAGAGATGCTGCCTGTCCCGCTGGGTTACTCCAGCTTTTTGTGTCTATCTTCATATCCAGACTGAATCAGGTTTAGTTTAGAGATACGGCACAGAATTGGGCCCTTCAGCCCACCGAGCCCACGCCGACCAGCGATACATATACACACACACACACACACACACACACACACACACACGACAATACACACACACACACACACACACACGACAATTCACACACACACACACACAACAATTCACACACACACACACACGACAATTCACACACACACACACGACAATACACACACACACAACAATTCACACACACATACATGACAATTCACACACACACAACAATTCACACACACACACACAATTCACACACACATGACAATTCACACACACACACACACACATGACAATTCACACACACACACGACAATTCACACACACACAATAATTCACACACACAATAATTCACACACACACACACGACAATACACACACACACACGACAATTCACACACACACACACACGACAATTCACACACACATACACGACAATTCACACACACACACACACACGACAATTCACACGGAAGGGAGGCTGGTGTGTGTGCGTGATGGTCTGGGCTGCATGCATAATTCGCTACAATCTCTTGCGGTCTTGGATGGAGCTGTTCCCAAACTGAGCTGTGATGCATCCCGTTAAAATGTGTGCACGTTATTCCTTTACTACTTTATAACCCATTCTCCCACATTCCCCTTCAACCGTGCGGCACGGTGGCGCAGCGGTAGAGTTGCTGCCTTTCAGCGCCGGAGTCCCGGGTTCAATACCGTCTACGGGCGCTGTCTGTACGGAGTTTGCACGTTCTCCCCGTGACCTGCGTGGGTTTTCTCCGAGATCTTCGGTTTCCCCCCCACGCTCCAAAGACGTGCAGGTTTGTTGGTAAATTGGCTTGGTAAATGTAAAAAAAATTGTTCCTAGTGTGTGTAGGATAGTGTTAATGTGCGGGTATCGCTGGTCGGCGCGGACCCGGTGGGCCGAAAGGGCCTGTTTGCATGCTAAACTAAACTGCCCCAGATTGCGTACACACGCGCACACACACACCCTACCTCAATTAACCTACTTACCCCACAGGTCTTAGGAGTGTGACAATAGACAGTAGGTGCAGGAAGAGGCCATTCGGCCCTTCGCGCCAGCACCGCCATTCAATGGGATCATGGCTGATCATTCTCAATCAGTACCCCTGTGGAAGGAAACCGGAGCACCCGGGGAAAACCCACGTGATCACGGGGAGAACGTACAAACTCTGCACGGACACACCCACACACACAAGTTCTCATACACAGTGACAAAGAGACAGACACACACACACACACACACACACACTTGCAGCTGGATTAACCCACCCCCCCCCCCCCCCCCCCCCCCAGAACGTTGTAGGGAAGTGGGAGAAACCGGAGCACCCGGGAGAAACCCACTCAGTCACAGCGAGAACGTGCAAACTCCACAGAAACACATGCACACAAAGTTTAACACACATGCAGATTCACATACACCGCCCAGCCAGAGACACACACAAAGACACTTGTGCACGCGCACACACACACACACAAAGTATCGCGCACACACACAGGGAAAGACACATGCTGACAGAGAGACACACTGACAAAGACACACACACAAAGTACCGCGCGCACACACACACACACAGGCAAAGACACATGCTGACCGAGAGACACACTGAGCAAATATACACACACTGACTTAGACACACACACACTGACAAAGACACACACTCACAAGGATATACTGTATACACACTGACAAAGATACACACTGACACTCTGACAAATACACGCACAAATATACACGCACAAATATACACACACAAATATACACACACACACTGGCAAAGACACACACGCTGACAAAGACACACACACACACTGACAGACACACACACACTGACAAAGACACACACACACTGACAAAGACACACACACACACACACTGACAAAGACACACACAAAGATATATGCACACACACTGACAGACACTCACACTGACAAAGACACACACACACCGACAAAGACACACACACTCTCAAAGATTCGCACACATACACAGATGGAGGTGGGAAATGCTCCCTGCTCTTGGGCCCTGTGACACAGTAGTTCAACCCGCTGCACCTCCCTGCCGCCCATTTTATAATCAACTTGCGTACACCCTGCACCGCACTCTTTTTCAACCTTTGACCGTGATCTACCTGCTTTCATCCGGAGCACCCGGGGAAAAACCACGTGATCACGGGGAGAACGTACAAACTCTGCACGGACACACCCACACACACAAGTTCCCATACACAGTGACAAAGAGACAGACAGACACACACACACACACACACACTTGCAGCTGGATTAACCCACCCCCCCCCCCCCCAGAACGTTGTAGGGAAGTGGGAGAAACCGGAGCACCCGGGAGAAACCCACTCAGTCACAGCGAGAACGTGCAAACTCCACAGAAACACATGCACACAAAGTTTAACACACATGCAGATTCACATACACCGCCCAGCCAGAGACACACACAAAGACACTTGTGCACGCGCACACACACACACACACACACAAAGTATCGCGCACACACACAGGGAAAGACACATGCTGACAGAGAGACACACTGACAAAGACACACACACAAAGTACCGCGCGCACACACACACACACACACACAGGCAAAGACACATGCTGACAGAGAGACACACTGAGCAAATATACACACACTGACAAAGACACACACTCACAAGGATATACTGTATACACACTGACAAAGATACACACTGACACTGACAAATACACGCACAAATATACACACACAAATATACACACACACACACACACAGACAGACACACACACACACTGACTGGCAAAGACACACACGCTGACAAAGACACACACACACACTGACAAAGACACACACACAGACAGACACACACACACACTGACTGACAAAGACACACACACTGACAAAGACACACACACACACTGACCGACACACACACACTGACAGACACACACACACTGACAAAGACACACACACACACTCACTGACAAAGACACACACACACTGACAAAGACACACACAAAGATATATGCACACACACTGACAGACACTCACACTGACAAAGACACACACACACCGACAAAGACACACACAAATATACACACACACACTCTCAAAGATTCGCACACATACACAGATGGAGGTGGGAAATGCTCCCTGCTCTTGGGCCCTGTGACACAGTAGTTCAACCCGCTGCACCTCCCTGCCGCCCATTTTATAATCAACTTGCGTACACCCTGCACCGCACCCTTTTTCAACCTTTGACCGTGATCTACCTGCTTTCATCTCTGAGGCATTTGTGCCACCTGTTTAGTTTAGAGACACAACACAGAAACGGGCCCTTCGGCCCGCCGGGCCGACACCAGCCAGTTCACACGCTAGTTCCACGTTATCCCACTCTCTCATCCACTCCCTGCGGGGCCGATCGACCCGCAAACCCGCACGGGCACGCCTTTGGGATGTGGTGGGGGACCCACACAGTCACAGGGAGAACGTGCAAACTACACACACACACACACATACAGACAGCACCCGCGGGCAGGATGGAACCCGGGTCTCTGGCACTGTGAGGCAGCAGCTCTACCCACTGCCGCCCCTAATCTAACCTGCTCCTTGTCCCTGCTGTTCCTCCCGCCCCTCAGAGTAGAAATTCCCCTTCCTTATCCCACACGGGGCACCACATTGGCACAGCAGTAGAGTTGCTGCCTCGCAGCGCCAGAGACCCGGGTTCGATCCTGACCACGGGTGCTGTTTGTGCAGAGTTTGTATTGCGTACAGTTTTGGTCTCCTAATCTGAGGAAAGACATTCTTGCCTATAGAGGGAGTACAGAGAAGGTTCACCAGATTGATTCCTGGGATGGCAGGACTTTAATATGTAGAAAGACTGGATAGACTCGGCTTGTACTCGCTGGAATTTAGAAGATTGAGGGGGGATCTTATAGAAACTTACAAAATTCTTAAGGGGTTGGACAGGCTAGATGAAGGAAGATTGTTCACGATGTTGGGGAAGTCCAGAACAAGGGGTCACAGTTTAAGGATAAGGGGGAAGTCTTTTAGGACCGAGATGAGAACGTTTTTTTTCACACAGCGAGTGGCGAATCTGTGGAATTCTCTGCCACAGAAGGTAGTTGAGGCCAGTTCATTGGCTATATTTAAGAGGGAGTTAGATGTGGCCCTTGTGGCTAAAGGGATCAGGGGGTATGGAGAGAAGGCAGGTACGGGATACTGAGTTGGATGATCAGCCATGATCATATTGAATGGCGTTGCAGGCTCGAATGGCCTACTCCTGCACCTATTTTCTGTTTCTATGTACATTCTCCCCAAAGACGTACAGGTATGTAGGTTAATTGGCTGGGCAAATGTAAAAATTATCCCTAGTGGGTGTAGGATAGTGTTAGTGTGCGGGGATCGCTGGGCGGCACGGACCCGGTGGGCCGAAGGGCCTGTTTCTGCGCTGTATCTCTAAATCTAAAATCTCCCCGTGACCGTGTGGGTTTACCCCAGGTGCTCCGGTTTCCTCCCACGCTCCAAAGACGGACAGGTTAGTAGGTAGGGAAATAAATGCTGCAGATGCTGGTTAAAATCGAAGGTAGACACAAAATGCTGGAGTAACTCAGCGGGACAGGCAGCATCTCGGGAGAGAAGGAATGGGTGACCCGAAATGTTTTGGGTCACCCATTCCCTCTCTCTCTCTCTCTCGAGATGCTGCCTGTCCCGCTGAGTTACTCCAGCATTTTGTGTCTACCTACAGGTTAGTAGGTTTAGTTTAGAGACACAGCGCAGAAACAGGCCCTTCGGCCCACCGAGTCCGCGCCGACCAGCGATTCCCGCACACTAACACTATCCTACGCACACTAGGGACAATTTGGAGTGGGAGCACCTGGGGAAAACCCACGGGGAGAACGTACAAACTCTGTACAAACAGCGCCTGTGGTCAGGATCGAACCTGGGTCACTGGCGCTGTGAGGCAGCAATTCTACCGCTGCGCCACCATGTGTAGGACTTGATCTCTTTTCTCTGTACAGCGTTGTGGAGACGTGGCAGAGAGATGTGGGTATGGACCAATCATCCACCATGCAACTCAATGAAACTAAGGCTGGGAGGGTGGTGACCAAGTGGATAAATTCCACATCTTAACTTCTCTCGGTCTCTTGCAGGGACTATCGCAACGTTTAAGAAACAGACGGTTACTTGAATGGGACAGGTTTGGAGGGATACGGGCCAGACGCGGGCGGGTGGGGCTAGTGTAGATGGGACATGTTGGTTGGCATGGGCAAGTGGGGCTGAAGGGCCTGTTTCCACACTGTGTCCCTCTACAACTCTGTCTCTGTCCCTCTCTCTGCCTCTCCCCCCTCATTCTCTGTCTCCACCTCTCTGCATCTCTCTCTCTATCCCTCTGTCTCTCTGCGCCACCCTCTCTCTGCCTCTCTAATTATTGCATCTCTCTATCCCACCCTCTCTCTGCCTCTCGCGCTCTATCTCTCTGCCTCTCTCTGTCTCTCTCAAACTGTCTGCATCTCTTTCTCTGTGCTACTCACTCTACCACTCTTGTCTCTCAATCTGCATCTCTCTCTCTCTGCCACCCTCTCTCTATCTCTCTGCCGCTCTAACTATCTGCGTCTCTCTCTATCTCTGCCATCCTCTCAATCTCTGCCTCTCTCTAACTATCTGCATCTCTCTCTCTATGCCCCCCTCTCTCTATCTCACTGCCTCTCCCTAACTATCTGTGTCTCTCTCTCTGTGCCCCCCTCTCTCTATCTCTCTGCCGCTCTCTAACTATCTGCATATCTCTCTCTCTGCCACTCTCTCTCTCTGCCTCTCTAACTGCATCTCCCTCTCTGCCTCTCTCTAACTATCTGCGTCTCTCTCTCTGCCACCCTCTCTCTCTCTCTCTGCCTCTCTCTAACTGCATCTCTCTCTGCCACCCTCTCTGCCTCTCTCTAACTGCATCTCTCTCTGACACCCTCTCTCTATCTCTCTGCCTCTCCCTAACTCTCTCTGCCTCTCTCTAACTGCATCTCTCTCTGCCACCCTCTCTCTCTCTCTCTGCCTCTCTCTAACTATCTGCGTCTCTCTCTCTCTGCCACCCTCTCTCTGCCTGTCTCTAACTATCTGCATCTCTCTCTCTCTCTGACACCCTCTCTCTATCTCTGCGTCTCTCTCTCTCTGCCACACCCTCTCTCTATCTCTGCGTCTCTCTCTCTGCCACCCTCTCTCTCTATCTCTCTGTCTCTCTCTAACTATCTGCGTCTCTCTCTCTGCCACCCTCTCTCTCTCTCTGCCTCTCTCTAACTGCGTCTCTCTCTCTCTGCCACCCTCTCTCTCTCTCTCTCTCCACTCCCCCCTGCCTCCCTGTCTCTGTTGACCCCTGCCTCCGTCTCTCTCTCCCTCGCTGCAGGGCTACACCTCGTTCTGGAACGACTGCATCTCTGCCGGGCTGCGCGGGTGCATCCTGGTGGAGCTGTCGCTGCGCGGGCGCATCCAGCTGGAGCCCGCAACCATGCGCAGGAAATGCCTGCTCAATCGCAAGGTGGGTCGCCAGAGGGGACTCCCGGGGGAGGGGGGGGAGGGTGGGGGGGGGGGTATGAGGGGGACCGCTGAGGGTGGGCGTGAAGGGAAGCACACACCTTAACACAGAAACATAGAAAACAGGTGCAGGAGGAGGCCACTCGGCCCTTCGAGCCTGTACGCACCGCCATTCACCGTGATCACGGCTGATCATCCACAATCAGTGCCCCGTTCCATCCTTTCTCCCCACATCCCTTGATTCCGTTTGCCCCAAGAGCTAAATCTAACTCTCTTGAAAACATCCAGTGAATCGGCCTCCACTGCCCTCTGTGGCAGAGAATTCCACACATTCACAACTCTCTGGGCGAAAAGGTTTCTCCTCATCTCAGTCCTAAATGGCCTAACCCCTTATTCTTAAACTGTGTGTGTGACCCCCTGGTTCTGGACTCCCCCAACAAGGGGAACATTTTTCCTGCATAAAAGCCAGTCCAATCCCTTAAGAATTTTATATGTTTCTATAAGATCCCCCTCTCATCCGTCTAAATTCCAGTGAATACAAGCCCACTGGGGGTGGGTGTGAAGGGATGATCGATGGAGTGCTGTGTCCCAGAACGAGACCCTGGTTCGATCCAGCCCTCGGGTGCTGTCTGTACGGAGTTTGCACGCTCTCCCCATAGAAACATAGAAAATAGGTGCAGGAGTAGGCCATTCGGCCCTTCGAGACCACCGCCATTCAATATGATCATGGCTGATCATCCAACTCAGTATCCCGCACCTGCCTTCTCTCCATACCCCCTGATCCCTTTAGCCACAAGGGCCACATCTAACTCCCTCTTAAATATAGCCAATGAACTGGCCTCAACTACCTTCTGTGGCAGAGAATTCCACAGATTCACCACTCTCTGTATGAAAAAAAACATTCTCATCTCGGTCCTAAAAGACTTCCCCCTTATCCTTAAACTGTGACCCCTTGTTCTGGACTTCCCCAACATCGGGAACAATCTTCCTGCATCTAGCCTGTCCACCCCCTTAAGAATTTTGTACGTTTCTATAAGATTCCCCCTCAATCTTCTAAATTCCAGCGAGTACAAGCCGAGTCTATCCAGTCTTTCTTCATATGAAAGTCCTGCCATCCCAGGAATCAATCTGGTGAACCTTCTCTGTACTCCCTCTATGGCAAGAATGTCTTTCCTCAGATTAGGAGACCAAAACTGTACGCAATACTCCAGGTGTGGTCTCACCAATGCCCTGTACAACTGCAGCAGAACCTCCCTGCTCCTATACTCAAATCCCCTCGCTATGAATGCCAACATACCATTCGCTTTCTTCACTGCCTGCTGCACCTGCACGCCTACTTTCAATGACTGGTGCACCACGACACCCAGGTCTCGTTGCATCTCCCCTTCTCCTAATCGGCCACCATTCAGGTCGGCACGGACCCGATGGTACGAAGGGCCTGTTTCCGCGCTGTACCCCGGCAGTTGAAAGGATTCAGGGACTCAGTCTGAAGAAGGGTCCCGACCCGAAACGTCACCTGTCCAAGTCCTCCAGAGATGCTGCCTGACCCTCTGAGTTACTCCAGCGCTCAGTTTCAGTTTCGGAGATGCAGCGAGGAAACATGCCCTTCGGCCTACCGAGACCAGCGATCGTCTGTTCACTGTTTAGTTTAGTTTGGAGATACAGCACGGAAACAGGCCCATCGGCCCACCGTGTCTGCACCGACCAGCGATCCCCGCACACTAACACTATCCTACACACACACGCTGCCCGTCTACTCACCCACTCCCCGATCCGTGACCATATCACCCCCGTCCTTTACAAACTCCACTGGCTCCCCATTCCCCAGAGAATCCAGTACAAAATCCTCCTCATGACCTACAAAGCCCTCCATAACCTGGCCCCATCCTACCTGACTGACCTCCTCCACAGGCACACTCCCACCTGCACCCTCCGCTCTGCTGCTGCCAATCTCCTGTCCCCCCCCATCCGGACCAAACTCAGATCCTGGGGGGACAGGGCTTTCTCCATCGCTGCTCCCACCCTCTGGAACTCACTACCCCAAACCGTCAGAGACTCCTCCTCACTCACCACATTCAAAACATCACTGAAGTCTCACCTGTTCAGCACTGCCTTCAACCACTGACCGTCACCTCACCTTCTGTCTCCTTTTTCTGTTCGTTTACTTATTTCTCTATTTATTCAATTCTCTATGTTCTAGAAATCCCTGTAAAGCGTCTTTGAGTGTTTGAAAAGCGCTATATAAATGTAATGCATTATTATTATTATTATTATTATACAGAAGTCATATAGCTAATTATACAAACCTGTACGTCTTTAGTGTGTGGGATGAAACCGGAACACCCGGAGTAAACTCCTTCTGCAGTTGTACAGGGCCCTAGTGAGACCGCACCTGGAGTACTGTGTGCAGTTTTGGTCTCCAAATTTGAGGAAGGACATTCTTGCTATTGAGGGCGTGCAGCGTAGGTTCACTAGGTTAATTCCCGGAATGGCGGGACTATCATATGTTGAAAGACTGGAATACTAGGCTTGTATACATTGGAATTTAGAAGGATGAGAGGAGATCTTATCGAAACGTATAAGATTATTAAGGACACGTTAGAGGCAGGAAACATGTTCCCAATGTTGGGGGAGTCCAGAACAAGGGGCCACACACAGTTTAAGAATAAGGGGTCGGCCATTTAGAACTGAGATGAGGAAAAACTTTTTCAGTCAGGGAGTTGTGAATCTCTGGAATTCTCTGCCTCAGAAGGCAGTGGAGGCCAATTCTCTGAATGCATTCAAGAGAGAGCTGGATAGAGCTCTTAAGGATAGCGGAGTCAGGGGGTATGGGGAGAAGGCAGGATCGGGATACTGATTGTGAATGATCAGCCATGATCACATTGAATGGCGGTGCGTACAGGCTCGAAGGGCCGAATGGCCTCCTCCTGCACCTGTTGCCTATTGTCTAAAACCCACGCAGGTCACGGGGAGAAGGTGCAAACTCCGTACAGACAGCACCCCTAGTCGGGATCGAACCCGGGTCTCTGGCGCTGTGAGGCAGCAACTCTACCACTGTACACTACCCACTCTGGTTTCCTCCCACATTCAAAAGAAGTACAGGTTTGTATGTTAGATAGACACGATGTGCTGGAGTAACTCAGCTGGTCTGGCAGCACCTCTAGAGAAAAAGGATGGGTTGTGGCGGCACCCGGGGGCTAGGCCACTCCCTTGGTCATTCCACTCGGCACTCAGTGGACGGGAGGGATTAGGTCACTTCCTGGGTCAGTCCCCTTGGGTCAGGTGGTCTGGGACTATAAAGGGTTTGGGTGTGTCGACTCACGTTATTCTTGAGTGCGGTGTTTGATACCACAGGTAATAAAGTTATTAATTACTCACCTGGCGTCTGGCCTGATTACCGCGGTGACCGCACCCACTACACTGGTGACATTTTCCGATCGGGAACCTACCTTATCTCATCCAAAATATTGAAAGTCTTAGTTTCGTTTGTGTGGAGACAGGCCCTTCGGCCCACCGAGCCTGTGCCCACCAGCTCTATCACCGTACACCAGCACTATCCTACACACACAATAGACAATAGGTGCAGGAGGAGGCCATTCAGCCCTTCGAGCCAGCACCGCCATTCAATGCGATCATGGCTGATCACTCTCAATCAGTACCCCGTTCCTGCCTTCTCCCCATACCCCCTCACTCCGCTATCCTTAAGAGCTCTATCCAGCTCTCTCTTGAAAGCATCCAACGAACTGGCCTCCACTGCCTTCTGAGGCAGAGAATTCCACACCTTCACCACTCTCTAACTGAAAAAGTTTCTCCTTATCTCAGTTCTAAATGGCCTACCCCTTATTCTTAAACTGTGGCCCCTTGTTCTGGACTCCCCCAACATTGGGAACATGTTTCCTGCCTCTAATGTGTCCAATCCCCTAATTATCTTATATGTTTCAATAAGATCCCCCCTCATCCGTCTAAATTCCAGTGTATACAAGCCCAATCGCTCCAGCCTTTCAACACACACACTAGGGACAATTTACAATCTTTGACCAAAGCCTTTGCAGTCTTTGCAAACCTGCTCGTCTTTGGAGGGTGGGATGAAACCGGAGAGCCCGCAGAACAACCCACGCAGGTCACGGGGGAAAAGGTGCAAACTGCGTAGTCGGGATCGAACCCGTGTCTCTGGCGCCACGAGGCAGCAACTCTGCCGCTGCTCCGCCCCCATCCGGGAGATGTTTGTAAAAGTGACGGGGTTTTGTTTTGTTTTTGGTTCCTCTCTCTCTCTCTCTCTCTCTCTCTCTCTACCCCAAACCTTCCCTCCTTCCCTCTGCCACGGCTCAACGCAGGTCCTCTTTAAGTCTGAGGCCCCCACCGGTGATGTCTTGCTGGACGAAGCCCTCAAACACATCAAAGCCACCGAGCCTGCCGAGACCGTTCAAAGCTGGATCGAACTACTGACAGGTAACGCTGAGGCCCTGTCGGGCGCTGGGCAGGCCGCTTTTGGGTAACGCTGCGAGCAAATTTGGGCCCGATATCTGAGGAAGGATTTGCTGGGCCCTGGAGAGGGTCCATATAACATATAACATATAACAACTACAGCATGGAAACAGGCCTGTCCGGCCCTACCAGTCCACGCCGACCACTCTCCCTGACCTAGTCTCATCTACCTGCACTCAGACCATAACCCTCTAATCCCCTCCTATCCATATACCTATCCAATTTACTCTTAAATAATAAAATCGAGCCAGCCTCCACCACTTCCACCGGAAGCCCATTCCATACAGCCACCACCCTCTGAGTAAAGAAGTTACCCCTCATGTTACCCCTAAACTTTTGTCCCTCAATTCTGAAGCTATGTCCCCTTGTTGGAATCTTCCCCACTCTCAAAGGGAAAAGCCTACCCACGTCAACTCTGTCCGTCCCTCTCAAAATTTTAAAAACCTCTATCAAGTCCCCCCTCAACCTTCTACGCTCCAAAGAATAAAGACCCAACCTGTTCAACCTTTCTCTGTAGCCTAAGTGCTGAAACCCAGGCAACATTCTAGTAAATCTCCTCTGTACCCTCTCCATTTTGTCGACATCCTTCCTATAATTTGGCGACCAGAACTGCACACCATACTCCAGATTCGGCCTCAGGAGGTTTACCAGAACGATCGCAGGTAGAGGTTTGTCGGCACTGGGCCTGTACTCGCTGGCGGTTAGAAAGTTGAGGTTGGGTGGGGGGAACCTCACTGAAACTTACAGAACAGTGAGCGGCCTGGATAGAGTGGATGTGGAGAGGATGTTTCCACTAGTGGGAGAGTCTAGGACCAGAGGGCACAGCCTCAGAATTAAAGGGGGCTCTTTTAAAAAGGAGGTGAGGAGGAACTTCTTTAGTCAGAGGAGGGTGGTGAATCTGTGGAACTCATTGCCACAGAGGGCTGTGGAGGCCACAAGTCCGTGGATGTTTTTAAGGCAGAGATGGACACATTCTTGATTAGAACGGGTGTCAAAGGTGATGGGGAGAAGGCAGGAGAATGGGATCAGGTCACCCACGATTGAATAGCAGAGTGGACTCGATGGGCCGAATGGCCTAATTCTACTCCTATAACTTGGTCAGGGCTACATTTGGAGTGTTGTCAGAAGAGGGCGGCACGGTGGCGCAGCGGGTAGAGCTGCTGCCTCACAGAGACCCGGATTCGATCCCGACTACGGGCGCCGTCTGTGCGGGGTTTGCACGTTCTCCCCGTGACCTGCGTGGGTTTTTTCCGAGATCTTCGGTTTCCTCCCACTCTCCAAAGACGTGCAGGTTTGTAGGTTAATTGGCTTGGTATAATTGTAAATAGTCCCTAGTGCGTGTTAAAGGGATAGTGTTAGTGTGCGGGGATCGCCAGTTGGCACGGATTGTTTCCACGCTGTACCTGGACAAACCTGCCAGGGCTGAGGGCCTGAGTGAGGTACAGGGAGAGGTTGAGCAGGCTGGGCTTCTATTCCTTGGATCGCAGGAGGATGAGGGATGATCTTACGGTGTGTAAAATCCTGAGGGGAATAGATCGGGTGAATGCACAGAGTCTTTTACCCAGAGTAGGGGAATCAAGAACCAGTGGACATAGGTTTATAGTGAAGGGGGAAAGATTTAATGGGAACCTGAGGGGCAACCTTTTCACACAGAGGGTGGTGGGTGTATGGAACGAGCTGCCGGAGGTGGTAGTTGAGGCAGGGACTATAACACCATTTTGGGCGGTCACGGTGGCGCAGCGGTAGAGTTGCCGCCTTACAGCGAATGCAGCGCCGGAGACCCGGGTTCCATCCCGACTACGGGCGCCATCTGTACGGAGTTTGTACGTTCTCCCCGTGACCTGCGTGGGTTTTCTCCGAGATCTTCGGTTTCCTCCCGCACTCCAAAGACGTGCAGGTATGAGGGTTAATTGGCCTCGGTAAATGTAAAAATTGTCCCTGGTGGGTGTAGGATAGAGTTAATGTGCGGGGATCGCTGATCGGCACGGACCCACTGGGCCGAAGGGCCTGTTTCCGCGCTGTATGTAAACTAAACGAAACATTTTAAAGCCATTTGGATGGGACAGGTGTAGAGGGATATGGGCCAAACCGCAAGGAGATGGGACTAGTGTCGATGGGACTAGTGTCGATGGGACGGCATGGACGAGCTGGGCCGAAGGGCCTGTTTCCGTGCTGTAATCTCTAAAGTCAGCTAGTCCCATTTGGCCCACATCCCACCAGGCTTTTCCCATCCCTGTACCTGTCCAAATGTCATTTAAGTGTTTTTATAGACAATAGGTGCAGGAGGAGGCCATTCAGCCCTTCGAGCCAGCACCGCCATTCAATGTGATCATGGCTGATCATTCTCAATCAGTACCCCGTTCCTGCCCTCTCCCCATACCCCCTGACTATCTAGCTCTCTCTTGAATGCATTCAGAGAATTGGCCTCCACTGCCCTCTGAGGCAGAGAATTCCATAGATTCACAACTCTCTGACTGAAAAAGTTTTTCCTCATCTCCGTTCTAAATGGCCTACCCCTTATTCTTAAACTGTGTGTGGCCCCTTGTTCTGGACTCCCCCAACATTGGGAACATGTTTCCTGCCTCTAACGTGTCCAACCCCTTAATAATCTTATACGTTTCGATAAGATCTCCTCTCATCCTTCTAAATTCCAGTGTATACAAGCCTAGTCGCTCCAGTCTTTCAACATATGACAGTCCCGCCATTACAGGAATTAACCTGGTAAACCTACGCTGCACGCCCTCAATAGCAAGAATATCCTTCCTCAAATTTGGAGACCAAAACTGCACACAGTACTCCAGGTGCAGTCTCACTAGGGCCCTGTACAACTGCACACAGTACTCCAGGTGCAGTCTCACTAGGGCCCTGTACAACTGCACACAGTACTCCAGGTGCGGTCTCACTAGGGCCCTGTACAACTGCACACAGTACTCCAGGTGCAGTCTCACTAGGGCCCTGTACAACTGCACACAGTACTCCAGGTGCGGTCTCACTAGGGCCCTGTACAACTGCAGAAGGACCTCTTTGTTCCTATACTCAACTCCTCTTGTTATGAAGGCCAACATTCCATTTGCTTTATACCTGCCTCACCCATTTTCTCTGGCAGTGTGAATCATTTTACGTGAGACTGGTTTTGTTGCACATAAGAAGGTGGGGCGGGGCAGTAGTGTTTAGTTTAGTTTAGAGACACGGCACATTAACAGGCCCTTCATCCCACCGAGTCCGTGCTGACCGGCGATCCCCTCGACAATCCAAGTCTGTCCAAACTCAGAAAACCAAGCGCAGGCTCGGCGATCGTTTCGCTGAACACTTCCGCTCAGTCCGCCTAAACCTACCTGATCTCCCAGTTGCCAAACACTTCAACTCCTCCCCTCCCACTCCCGCACTGACCTCTGTCCTGGGCCTCCTCCACTGCCAGAGTGAGGCTAAACGCAAATTGGAGGAACAGCACCTCATATTTCACTTGCACCCCAGCGGTATGAACATCGACTTCACAAGTAACCCTTGCATCCCCTCTCCCAACTTCCCTCCCCCACCCACGTCGTACCAGCTTCAAGGTAGTCCTGTTGAGTCTCATTGTCTGTAACTCATTTTCACCTAGCCCACAGCCAACAATGGCCAGTTTCCTTTATCACCGTTACTTTGTTTCTGGGTTTGGTTTTCTCGGAGGTTGAGGGGAGACCTGATAGAAGCAGAGGGGCAAGTTATGCGAGGCAAAGATGGGATATTAGTCAGAATCTTTTTACCTTCTAAGGTGCAAATTAGTCCATCTTAAGAGCTGTTGAGTAAAATGCACCCTTTAATCCTAGTAAGGGTGAGTGTTGGGATGACTAATAAGGGCTGGACATCACAGGGTGAATTGTAAAGCACCAGGGAGTATTGAGGAACCTCCACAGGAAGGATACTTAGTTTAGATACTTAGGATATTTAGTTTAGTCCCGACTACGGGTGCTGTCTGTACGGATTTTGTACGTATCTTATCGAAACGTATAAAATTATTACGGGGTTGGACACGTTAGAGGCAGGAAACATGTTCCCAATGTTGAGGGAGTCCAGAACGAGGGGCCACAGTTTAAGAATAAGATGTAGGCCATTTAGAACGGAGATGAGGAAAAACTTTTTCACCCAGAGAGTTGTGAATCTGTGGAATTCTCTGCTTCAGAAGGCAGTGGAGGCCAATTCTCTGAATACATTCAAGAGAGAGCTGGATAGAGCTCTTAAGGATAGCGGAGTCAGGGGGTATGGGGAGAAGGCAGGAACGGGGTACTGATTGAGAATGATCAGCCATGATCACATTGAATGGCGGTGCTGGCTCGAAGGGCCGAATGGCCTTCTCCTGCACCTATTGTCTATTGTCTATTGTTCTCCCCGTGACCTGTGTGGGTTTTTCCCGAGATCTCCGGTTTCCTCCCGCGCTCCAAAGACGTGCAGGTTTGTAGGTTAATTGGCTTGGTGTCATTGTAAATTGTCCCTAGTTTAAAGATACAGCGCGCAAACAGGCCCTTTCGGCCCACCGGGTCCGCGCCGACCAGCGATCCCCGCACATTAACACTATCCCACACCAACTAGGGACATCTCTCTCTGACACCCTCTCTCTATCGCTCTGCCTCTCTCTAACTATCTGAGTCTCTCTCTCTCTGTGCCACCCTCTATCTCTCTGCCTCTAACTATCTGCATTTTACCAAGCCAATTAACCTACAAACCCGCACGTCTTTGGAGTGTGGGAGGAAACCGGACAAAAGCCACGAAAGGTCACGGGGAGAACGTGCAAACTCCGTACAGACGGCGCCCGTAGTCGGGATGGAACCCGGGTCTCCGGCGCTGCATTCGCTGTAAGGCAGCAACTCTATCGCTGCGCCACCGTGCTGCCCTACTGTTCTAGGGTCAACACGGACTCTCCAGGCTAAACTAAGTCCATTAGTGCATTAGAGCTAGACTCGGAGAGAACTGTACGGTTCGATGTTCTATTTACATCTGCTTTAGTGAGTTGATGGATAAATGAAAGGTAGGCCGAGAGTGAGCTGTGTTGTTCGATGCCCCATGTACGTCTATCTCAGTGAGTTGATAGACACATCAGAGCTAGACTCTGAGAGAGAGGTAGAGCTGCTACCTCACGGCGCCAGAGACCGGGGTTCGATCCCGACTACGGGAGCTGTCTGTACGGAGTTTGCACGTTCTCCGCGTGGGTTTTCTCCGAGATCTTCGGTTTTCCTCCCACACTCCAAAGACGTGCAGGTTTGTCGGTTAATTGGCTTGGTATCATTGGAAATTGTCCCTAGCGCGTGTGTGGGATAGTGTTAGTGTGCTGGGATCGCACGGATTTGTTGGGGCTGTTTCCACATTGTATTTGGACAAACCTGCCGGGACTCAGGGGCCTGAGATACAGGAGGAGGTTAGCTGGGCTGGGCTTCTATTCCTTGGAGCGCAGGAGGATGAGGGATGTTCCTTATAGAGGTGTACAAAATCATAAGGGTGAATGCTCAGTCTACCTCTAGTGAGTTGGTAGATACACCGATCAGCCACAACATTATGACCACCTGCCTAACGTGCTGTTGGTCCTCCGTGTGCAGCCCCATACGCAGCAGGGTGCGATGCACTGTGTATTGTGACACATTCCTCCCGTCACCACCATTAACATTTTCCGTGACTTTTGTGCCACAGTCGACCTTCTGTTGGCTCGGACCAGATGGGATAGCCTTCGTTGCCCTCGCGCATCGATGAGCCTTGGGCGCCCAACACCCTGCCTGTCGCCGGTTTGTGGTTTGTCCCTCCTCAGACCCCTGTCGGTCGGTCAGTACTCACCACTGCTGACCGGGAGCACCCCACAAGCCTTGCCGTTTCAGAGATGCTCTGACCCAGTCGTCTGGCCAGAACAAATTTGGCCCTTGTCAAAGTCGCTCAGGTCTTTACTCCTGCCCATTGTTCCTGCATCGAACACGTCAACTTCAAGTCTGACCTTTCTGTCATGGGCCTCCTCCAGTGCCATAGTGAGGCCCGCCGGAAATTGGAGGAACAGCACCTCATATTTCGCCTGGGCAGCTTGCAGCCCAGCGGTATGAACATTGACTTCTCCAACTTTAGATAGTTCCTCTGTCCCTCTCTTCCCCTCCCCCTTCCCAGATCTCCCTCTATCTTCCTGTCTCCACCTATATCCTTCCTTTGTCATCAGTCTGAAGAAGGGTCTCGACCCGAAACGTCACCCATTCCCTCTCTCCCGAGATGCTGCCTGACCTGCTGAGTTACTCCAGCATTTTGTGAATAAATACCTTCGATTTGTACCAGCGTCTGCAGTTATTTTCCTACCAGGACTGACTGTTCACTTGCTGCCTAATATATCCCACCCCTTGACAGATGCCATTGGGACAGGTGCCATTGGTACAGGATCACCAGTGTTATTCACTCTGCCTGCCAGTGGTCATAATGTATTGGCTGGTCGGTGTACGTTGGAGCTGGGCTCTGAGGGAGATGCATCCATCTTGTGGATATAAACATACCAGTCATTGAAAGCAAGCGTGCAGGTGCAGCAGGCAGTGAAGAAAGCCAATGGTATGTTGGCATTCATAGCAAGAGGATTTGAGTTTAGGAGCAGGGAGGTTCTGCTGCAGTTGTACAGGGCATTGGTGAGACCACACCTGGAGTATTGCGTACAGTTTTGGTCTCCTAATCTGAGGAAAGACGTTCTTGCCTTAGAGGGAGTACAGAGAAGGTTCACCAGATTGATCCCTGGGATGGCGGGACTTTCATATAAAGAAAGACTGGATAGACTAGGCTTGTACTCGCTGGAATTTAGAAGACTGAGGGGGGATCTTATAGAAACTTACAAAATTCTTAAGGGGTTGGAGAGGCTAGATGCGGGAAGATTGTTCCCGATGTTGGGGAAGTCCAGAACCAGGGGTCACAGCTTAAGGATAAGGGGGAAGTCTTTTAGGACTGAGATGAGAAAACATTTCTTCACACAGAGAGTGGTGAGTCTGTGGAATTCTCTGCCACAGAAGGTAGTTGAGGCCAGTTCATTGGCTATATTTAAGAGGGAGTTAGATGTGGCCCTTGTGGTAAAGGGATCAGGGGGTATGGAGAGAAGGCAGGTACGGGATACTGAGCTGGATGATCAGCCATGATCATATTGAATGGCGGTGCAGGGTCGAAGGGCCGAATGGCCTCCTCCTGCACCTATTTTCTATGTTTCTATGTTTCCATCTTGTGCGCTTGTGTTCCCCCGGAGCAGGAGAGACTTGGAACCCGCTGAAGCTGAACTACCAGATCCGTAACGTGCGTGAGCGACTGGCCAAGAGCCTGGTGGAGAAGGGGGTGCTGACCACCGAGAAGCAGAACTTCCTGCTCTTCGACATGACCACCCACCCAGTGACCAACGACACGCTCAAGCAGCGGCTGATCAAGAAGCTGCAGGACGCCTTCCTGGACAAGTGGGCCAAGGAGCCCCAGCGCATGGACAAGCGGCTGCTGGCCCTGGTCCTCCTCGCCCACAGCTCGGACGTTCTCGAGAACGCCTTCGTCCCGCTGCTGGACGAGCAGTACGAGCTGGCCACCAACCGCTCGCGGGAGTTGCTGGAGCTCAACCCCGACCACGAGTGCTCCAAGCCTAACGCCAACGAGATGATCTGGGCCGTCATGGCCGCCTTCACCAAGTAGAAACGGCGCCCTGAAACGGCGCCCTTCCGTTCTCCGCTCACACGGCGGTCGCTCGCGGGGAACACGCTCTCGATAGCAAAGTCTTTTCTGCATTCCTTCGCTGCCAAACCTTCCCTCTTTGTTCCATTAAAGGGTGGTAGACACAAAAAGCTGGAGTAACTCAGCGGGACAGGCAGCATCTCTGGAGAGAAGGAATGGGTGACGTTATTGAAGGTAGACACAGAAAGCTGGAGTAACTCAGCGGGGACAGGCAGCATCTCTGGAGAGAAGGAATGGGTGACGTTTTGAACGTAGACACAGAAAGCTGGGGTAACTCAGCAGGACAGGCAGCATCTCTGGAGAGAAGGAATGGGTGACGTTTTGAACGTAGACACAGAAAGCTGGGGTAACTCAGCAGGACAGGCAGCATCTCTGGAGAGAAGGAATGGGTGACGTTATTGAAGGTAGACACAGAAAGCTGGAGTAACTCAGCGGGGACAGGCAGC
Source organism: Rhinoraja longicauda (assembly GCF_053455715.1). Classification (NCBI taxonomy): domain Eukaryota; kingdom Metazoa; phylum Chordata; class Chondrichthyes; order Rajiformes; family Arhynchobatidae; genus Rhinoraja; species Rhinoraja longicauda. The sequence continues at coordinate 5,495,357 of NC_135996.1, forward strand.
ATCTCTGGAGAGAAGGAATGGGTGACGTTTTGAACGTAGACACAGAAAGCTGGGGTAACTCAGCAGGACAGGCAGCATCTCTGGAGAGAAGGAATGGGTGACGTTTTGAAGTTAGACACAAAATGCTGGAGTAACTCAGCAGGGCAGGCAGCATCTCTGGAGAGAAGGTAGACCCAAAAAGCTGGAGTAACTCAGCGGGACAGGGAGCATTTCTGGAGAAAAGATGCTGTACACTCCAAAGACGTGCAGGTTTGTAGGTTATTTGGCTTGGTAAATGTAAAAATTGTCCCTAGTGGGTGTAGGATAGTGTCAGTGTGCGGGGGTCGCTGGGCGGCGCGGACCCGGTGGGCAAAAAGGGCCTGTTTCCGCGCTGTATCTCTAAACTAAACTAAAAAACATAAGAAGGAATGGGTGATGTTTGGGGTCGAGACCCTTCTTCAGACAGTCAGGCGAGAGGGAGGCAGAGATATGGAAGGGCATGGTGCGAATCAAAGAGGGTGATCAAGGGAAATGTAAAATGGATCGTCATTAGCCAGGGGAAGGTGACAACATTAAATCTGGAGGACAGTCAGACTGGTGGGAGAACTGGGATGGGGGTAGGGATGGAGAGAGGGGGCAAGCAAGGTAGAATGAACAATATTCCTTCTCTCCAGAGAAGGAATAGGAGACGTTTCGGGTCAAGATCCTTCTTCGGACTCTCTCGTCTTCCCTCTCCCCCCCCCGACTCTCAGTCTCAAGAAGGGTCTGGACCAGAAACGTCGCCCATTCCTTCTCTCCACAGATGCCGCCTGACCCGCCGAGTTACTCCAGCTTTTTGTAAGTACGGTTTTAAACCAGCATTTTGCAGTTCCTTCCTACACAATAAATGGGTGAACTTTGTACAACGGGGTCTTGAGGTATATCTCTGGCAAATCAACGCCAAATCATTTCCCCCAAACTCCATTCCTTTCTTGGATAATTTGACCAATATTTAAACTAGAGTGAGATTTTTCTGCACATAGGTGAACTAAATCTTCCCCCCCCCCCCCCCCCCCCGTCTCCTCTCCTCCCCTTTCGATGGTAATTTGACCAAGATTTATACTGGTGTCGAGGGAGATTTTTCTGTCTAAATTTGTAAATCTTGCTTCCACCCCTTTTTTCAAGCCAAGATTGAAACCAGTCAATCGAGTCAGGTTTTAGACGCCAAATGCCGGAGTAACTCAGCGGGACGGGCAGTGTCTCTGGAGGGAAGGAATGGGCGACGTTTCGGCTCGAGAACCTCCTTCTTCAGAAGAAGAAGACGTCTGAGTCTTCAGAAGGGTCTCGACCCGAAACGTCGCCCGTTCCTTCCCTCCAGAGATGCTGCCTGTCCCGCTGAGTTGCTCCGGCATTTTGTGTAAACCAGCATCTGCAGTTCCTTCCTACCCACAGTGAGGTATTTCTGCCCAAAGTTAACTGAAGCTTCTTCCCCGTCTCTAAATCACCTTCCCCCACCGAACACTCCACTCCTTCCAAGTCTAATTTGACCAAAATCTAGACCTGAGTGAGATTTTTTCTGGACAAACTTAACTAAATCATCTCCCTGTCTTGCCTCCTCCCACCCTCCCCTCCAATCCTTCCTTGACGAAGATTTAAATTAGACAAAGTTTGCGGGCAGGGTGCGGTGTGATTCAGGTAAACGTCAGCAAACCTAGTTCCTCGTCTCTCCCTTTCTTTACCGACGTTCATCCCTGGTAATTCTACAACCGAAGCTTAAACCGGACAGAGCCGGGACACGGGCGTGGAGCTTCCGACTGGATCATTCTTCTCACCACCTCCCCGTCCCACCCCCAATTCTACCAAGTCCCAGCTTTGACCAAGATGTCTTGACCGGTTGGGTGACGGTCACAATGGGACCAGAGATCCGGACGCTGGGTTGTCGGAGGTGGGATTGGGATTGGGATGGCGCTGGTCAAGGGGGCCAAGCTGGTGGTGGTTGTCTCCGTTGGCACTGACGCGCCATCTTGCAGCAAGGGTCCAAAGTCGCAAGATTTGGCGGTCGATGAGCCCACGATGGCGCGGCGGTAGAGTTGCTCCTGAGATGCGGGTGCTTATTTGCGCGGAGTTTGCACGCTCTCCCCGTGATCTTTTCCCGAGATCTTCGGTGTATCCCCCCCCCCCCCCCACAGTCCAAAGACGTGCGGGTTTGTCGGTTAATTGGCTTGGTATAAGTGTGTAAATTATCCCCTGGTGTGTGTGTGTGTAGGGTAGCGTCCGGTGTGTGAGGGGATCGCCGGTCGGCGCGGGCGGGGTGGGTGGGCCGAAGGGGCGCTGTATCTCCAAACTCAACGAAACTATATTAGTGGTTGTGGCTGCTTTGGCAGGGAAGCGTTCCCCCAACCGCGAAGGCGTCCATCTTGGCCGGTCCCGCGATCGAGCGGGGGAAGAGGGCCAGGGTACCGTGGCTTTGCCTGACCGTTCCTCAGGCCTCTGGAACACAGGGACACAGTTTCCACCCTCTCCCCCCCATCTCCCACCATCCACCCCATCCCTCCTACCTTCGACCCTGGGGCCCAGTGCCTGCCTTTTTGCAGCTACCCCCCATCTCTAATGTGGCCTACACAACACAGACTATCGTTGAGAACTGAAGGCATTTCACTATCACCCCCGTACCCCGGCTGCAAGTCTGATAAGGGCCCCCGTTTGTAATTTGGGGGGTGGGAAATCTCTGGGGCGTAAATAAAGGCAGGCAATGCCCCTCATCTCCTCCACCCCCTCTCTGTGCCCTGTTTAATCCCTTACCTCCCCCCCCATTCTCCTCCTTTAAGGGCTAGGCAAAGGCACTTTCATAAGAGATAGGGGCAGAATTAGGCCATTCGGCCCATCAAGTCTACTCCGTCATTCAATCATGGCCGATCTATCTCCCTCCCAACCCCATTCTCCTGCCTTCTTTCTCCCCACAACCCCTGACACCCTCACTAATCAAGAATCTATCTATCACTGCCTTACAAATCTCCACTGACTTGTGGCCTCCACAGCCTTCTGCGGCAAAGAATCCCACACATTCACCACCCTCTGGCTGAAGAAATTCCTCCTCATCTCCTCCCGAAAGGAACGTCCTTTAATTTTGCCCCTCATCCCACCCCACCCTCCGGTCTCGCCTTTCCCAAATAGAAACAATTAATGAAAAGGAGGACATAAAGTGTTGGACTAACTCACTGGGTCAGGCAGCACTTCTGGAGAACATGGACAGGTGAAGTTTCAGGTTGAGAACCTTCTTCAGACTGATTGTAAGGTCCCAAACCAAAACCTCACCTATCCATGTTCTCCAGAGATGTTGCCTGACCCGCTGAGTTACTCCGGCACTTTGCGTCTTTTTCTTTTTGTGTGTGTGTGTGTGTGTGTAAACCAGCATCTGCAGTTCCTTGTGCCTCGCAAAACAGTCGACGTCGGGCCTAAACCCTTTCTCCAGGAAGGAACTGCAGATGCTGGTGTACCCCGATGAAAGACACAAAGTGCTGGAGTAACTCAGTGGGTCAGGCAGCGCCTCTGGGGAACACGGTGGACAGGTGACGTTTCTGGTTGAGACCCTTCATCAGACCGATTGTAAGGTCCCGACCCGAAACGTCACCTATCCAAGTTCTCCTGAGATGCTGCCTGATTCGCTGAGTTACTCCGGCACTTTGTATCTTTTTTTTGTATGTGTGTGTGTGTGTGTAAACCAGCAGTTCCTTGTGTCTTGCAAAACAGTCGACGTCGGACGTAAACCCCTTCTCCAGAAACCTTGGGGGGAGAAAAAAAACATCTATTTCTTTTGTCGAAGGAGTTTTGATTTGCAAATCTACTTTCTGGATGGGACCTAGAATTTACATTCCTTGATTTTTTTTATCCCACTCTTTTCCTGGATATTTCTGATCCGTTCTCGTGTGTGGGGGAAGGCGAGCTAAAGGCAGTTTGCCTTTCCTTCCCAAAGTTCAGACGGGCTCACCATACTCCAAGCGGAAATGGGGACCAAGGATAAATGCCAGCCTTGGAGAGGTATTGGAGGTCGGCAAAACTCAGAGCGTTCTACCTTCGAACCTTGGCCCCCACTTCTACCGAGAGTCCAAAGTGTCTGGTGATGGTAATCTGTTGGGTCAGAGGTTTAACTGAATGATGTCTCTTTTTTTCCCCCCTTCCTCCAGTTCCATGTAATCAATGATAATGTAAAATAAATTTAAAACTAGTTTAACAAAAAAAAAAATAATCACAACTTCTTAAAATAAGGGACATTTGCAGAAGCTGTTTGTTGATTTTTTTCAGACGCGCGTGCTCGCACGCACACGCACACACACACATACACACTCACACACACATACACACTCACACACACACACACTGACACAAGCACTGGGCCTATACACGCGCACACACACACACACACACTGACACAAGCACTGGGCCTCTACTCACTGGAGTTTAGAAGGATGAGGTGGTGGGGGGAACCTCATTAATACGTACCGAACAGTGAGCGGCCTGGATAGAGTGGATGTGGAGAGGGTGTTTCCACTAGTGGGAGAGTCTAGGACCAGAGGGCGCGGCCTCAGAATTAAAGGACGTTCCTTTAGGAAGGAGATGAGGAGGAATCTCTTTAGCCAGAGTGGCGGTGAATCTGTGGAATTCTTTGCCACTGATGGAGGTGGAGGCCAAGTCAGTGGATATTTTTAAGACAGAGATAGATTCTTGATTAGTGCAGGTGTCAGGGGTTATGGGGAGAAGGCAGGAGAATGGGGTTGAGAGGGAGAGAAAGATCAGCCACGATTGAACGGCAGAGTAGACTCGATGGGCCGAATGGCCTAATTCTGCTCCTCGAACTTATGAGAGTAGAAACAAGCCCTTTAGCCTGCAGTCTGGCCATTGGTCGCCCATTTGCAACAAAGTGCATATTGGTTGGCGTGAGAACGTTGGGCTGAAGGGCCTATTTCCACGCTGGATGACTGACTAGTTTATAAAAACGCATGTGATGCTGAGGCTCTATAAGGTGCTGGTCAGGCCGCAATTGTGAGCAGTTTTGGGCCCCATATCGGAGGATGTGCTGGCTCTGGAAAGGGTCCAGAGGACTTGCGTGGAAATAGGCCCTTCGGCCCAACTCGTCCATTCTGACCAGGACGCCCCATCTAGCCCCATTTGCCTACAATGTGGAGTTTGCATGTGTTTGAATCGATTGATTGAAGTGGGCGGTCACGGTGGCGCAGCGTTAGAGTTGCTGCCTTACAGCGAATGCAGCGCCGGAGACTCAGGTTCGATCCTGACTACGGGCGCCGTCTGTACGGAGTTTGCACGTTCTCCCCGTGACCTGCGTGGGTTTTGTCCGAGATCTTCGGTTTCCTCCCACACTCCAAAGACGTGCGGGTTTGTAGGTTGATCGACTGGGTAAATGTAAAAATTGTCCCTAGTGTGTGTAGGATAGTGTTAGTGTGCGGGGATCGCTGAGCGGCGCGGACCCGGTGGGCCGAAGGGCCTGTTTCCGCACTGTATCTCTAAATCTAAAAAATATAGCTCGGAAGCAGGCCCTTCGGCCCACCGAGTCGACGCCAACCTTCGATCACGTGATCCCACTTTTTCATCCCCCACTCCCTACGCACTAGGGGGCAATTTACAGAGGGGCCAATTAACCCACAGACCCCCCACCGGAACGTCTTTGGGATGTGGGAGGAAACCGGAGCACCCGGAGGAAACCCACGGGGAGAACGTACAAACTCCACACAGACAGCACCCGAGGTCAGGATCGAACCTGGGCCTCTGGCGCTGTGCGGCAGCGGCTCTACCCACTACGCCATCCCTCCTGTGATGCAAGTGACCAATCTCGCCTGCAATGTGGAGTTTGCACGTTCTCCTTGTGACTGCATGGATTTTCTCCGTTGCTCCGGTCTCCTCCCACCTCCTACTAAAGCCGTGCGGGTTTGTAGGTTAATTTGGCCCTCTGCAAGTTGTCCTTTGGCCCGAATAAAGGGACCGCACCCAAAATGTCCTCTCCTTTTCCCTCCACAGATGCTGCCTGACCCGCCAGCAGTTTTGTTTTGTTTTCTGCATCTACCGTCTCTCCCATTTGAGTCTTGGGAGAGGAGGGGAGGAGAGAGAAAGGAAAGGGAGAGGAGAGGTGGAGGAGGGGGAGAGAAAGGGACAGATTCACTGGAATTTAGAAGAATGAGAGGAGGTCTTATAGACAATAGACAATAGGTGCCGGAGGAGGCTATTCGGCCCTTCGAGCCTGTACGCACCGCCATTCAATGTGATCATGGCTGATCATTCTCAATCAGTACCCCGTTCCTGCCTTCTCCCCATACCCCCTGACTCCGCTATCCTTAAGAGCTCTATCTAGCTCTCTCTGGAATGCATTCAGAGAATCGGCCTCCACTGCCTTCTGAGGCAGAGAATCCCACAGATTCACAACTCTCTGACTGAAAAGGGTTTTTCCTCATCTCTGTTCTTAATGGCCGACCCCTTATTCTTAAACTGTGTGGCCCCTTGTTCTGGACTCCCCCAACATTGGGAACATGTTTCCTGCCTCTAACGTGTCCAACCCCTTAATAATCTTATACGTTTCGATAAGATCCCCTCTCATCCTTCTAAATTCCAGTGTATACAAACCTAGTCGCTCCAGTCTTTCAACATATGACAGTCCCGCCATTCCGGGAATTAACCTGGTAAACCTACGCTGCACGCCCTCAATAGCAAGAATATCCTTCCTCAAATTTGGAGACCAAAACTGCACACAGTACTCCAGGTGCGGTCTCAGTCTTATAGAATCACGAGCCCAAGTTGGGCTCAAACCTCTCCTGCATTGGTGCAGCACCCTCTCCTCCTCTCCCTCCCTCCTCCACCTTCCTCCCTTCTTTCCTCTCCCCCTCCCCTTACCCCTCCCACCCACTCCATCCCCCTCAACCCTCCTTATCCCCTCCCTCCCTTCCCCCCCTCCCTCCCGAGGAGATAGATTTAAACTTTAAAATGTGAATAATTTAAAAATATAACACCGATTTCAATGAAACGTCTTCCATTAGCACCAAAGGGACGATGGTGAGTAAGTTGGGCCTAAAATTGTCGCGCTATCGTGTACCGTTTTGGCCGTAGTTCAGGAACAAACAAACGAACAAACAAGAGGTTTAGTATAGAGATATAAAATTCTTAAAGGATTGGACAGGCTAGATGCAGGAAACATGTTCCCCATGTTGGGGGGAGTCCAGAACCAGGGGCCACACACAGTTTAAGTATAAGGGGTCGGCCATTTCGGACCGAGATGAGGAAAAACTTTTCACCCAGAGAGTTGTAAATCTGTGGAATTCTCTGCCACAGAGGGCAGTGGAGGCCGATTCTCTGGTTGTTTTTAAGAGAGAGTTAGATAGAGCTCTTGGGGCTAACGGAATCAAGGGATATGGGGAGAAGGCAGGAGCGGGGCACTGAATTTGGATGATCAGCCATGATCATAATGAATGGTAGGTACTGGCTTGGAATGGCGGGACTGTCCTATGTTGAAAGACTGGAGCGACTGGGCTTGTATACGCTGGAATTTAGAAGGATGAGAGGGGATCTTATTGAAATGTATAAGATCATTAAGGGGTTGGACGCGTTAGAGGCAGGAAACATGTTCCCAATATTGGGGGAGTCCAGAACCAGGGGCCACACACAGTTTAAGAATAAGGGATCGGCCATTTAGAACGGAGATGAGGAAACACTTTTTCAGTCGGAGAGTTGTGAATCTGTGGAATTCTCTGCCTCAGAAGGCAGTGGAGGCCGATTCTCTGGATGCTTTCAAGAGAGAGCTGGATAGAGCTCGTAATGATAGTGGAGTCAGGGGAGAGGACAGGAGCGGGGTACTGATTGAGAATGATCAGCCATGATCACTGAATGGCGGTGCTGGCTTGAATGGCCTCCTCCTGCACCTATGTTTCTATGAATGTCCAATTTGCAGATGCACACCATCGCAGTAACACAAGCGGCCAGGAGGTGGCAGAGGTGGGCCGGTTCTCTGCGCCTTGTGGGAGGAGAGGTGACTATTGTAACCAGAGCCCTGGTCCAGGTGTCGCGGGTTCAAGTCCCACTCCAGGAAGATGAGACCCCCCTTCACACTTGAAGTGACATTTTAATTATCCGGTGTGCATGGGGAGGCAGGGAAGGGTGGTGGGAGTAGGGCCAAGGTGAACACGTAACCAAGGAAAGATGGGCACAAAATGCTGGAGTAACTCAGCGGGTCAGGCAGCATCTCTGGAGAGAAGGAATGGGTGATGTTTTGGGTCGAGACCCTTCTTCAGTCTGGGTCTATCTAGACCCTAAACGTTACCTGTTGCTTCTCTCCAGAGATGCTGCCTGACCCGCTGAGTTACTCCAGCATTTTGTGTCTACCCTCGGTGTAAACCAGCACCTGCAGTTCCTTCCTACATAGGTAATTCCCTCCCTCCCTCCCTCCTCACCGCCCCTCCCTCCCTCCCTCCTCATCACCCCTCCCTCCCTCCCTCCCTCCCTCCCTCCCTCCCTCCCTCCCTCCTCATCACCCCTCCCTCCCTCACCACCCCCCCCTCCCTCCTCAACCCTCCCTCCCTCCCTCCTCACTGCCCCTCCCTCCCCCCTCACCGCCCCTCCCTCCCCCCTCACCGCCCCTCCCTCCCTCCCTCCCTCCCTCCTCACCCCCCCTCCCTCCCTCCTCACCGCCCCTCCCTCCCTCCTCACCACCCCTCACCCTCCCTCCCTCCTCACCGCCCCTCACCCTCCCTCCCTCCCTCCTCACCACCCCTCCCTCCCTCCCACCGCCCCTCCCTCCCTCCCTCCTCACCGCCCTCCCTCCCTCCCTCCTCACCACCTCACTCTCCCTCCCTCCCTCCTCACCGCCCCTCCCTCCCCCCTCACCGCCCCTCCCTCCCACCCTCCCTCCCTCCTCACCACCCCACCCTCCCTCCCTCCTCACCACCCCTCTGTGAGGTCTGTGTCTGTCCATAGACCATGGATAGACGGCCTATTCCATCCATCTTCCTCCCACACTCCAAAGACGTGCAGGTTTGTAGGTTAATCGGCTACACGAATCTGTAAATTGTCCCTAGTGTGTGTGTAGGATAGTGTTAGTGTGCGGGGATCGCTGGGCGGCACGGACCCGGTGGGCCGAAGGGCCTGTTTCCGCGCTGTGTCTCCAATCTAAACTAAACAAGGGCTTGTGGACAGTCAAAGATGTGGACCAGCCACAGAAATGGGCGGAGAAGTGGCAGATGGAGTTTAATTCGGGCAAGCGTGAGGTGTTACACTTTGGGAGGTCAAATGTAAGGGGGAAATATACAGTTCATGCAGGACCATGAACAATAGACAATAGGTGCAGGAGGAGGCCATTCAGCCCTTCGAGCCAGCACCGTCATTCAATGCGATCATGGCTGATCACTCTCAATCAGTACCCCGTTCCTGCCTTCTCCCCATACCCCCTCACTCCGCTATCCTTAAGAGCTCTATCCAGCTCTCTCTTGAAAGCATCCAACGAACTGGCCTCCACTGCCTTCTGAGGCAGAGAATTCCACACCTTCACCACTCTCTGACTGAAAAAGTTCTTCCTCATCTCCGTTCTAAATGACCTACCCCTTATTCTTAAACTGTGGCCCCTTGTTCTGGACTCCCCCAACATTGGGAACATGTTTCCTGCCTCTAATGTGTCCAATCCCCTAATTATCTTATATGTTTCAATAAGATCCCCCCTCATCCTTCTAAATTCCAGTGTATACAAGCCCAATCACTCCAGCCTTTCAACATACGACAGTCCCGCCATTCCGGGAATTAACCTGGTGAACCTACGCTGCACGCCCTCAATAGCAAGAATATCCTTCCTCAAATTTGGAGACCAAAACTGCACCCAGTACTCCAGGTGCGGTCTCACCAGTGCCCGGTACAACTGCAGAAGGACCTCTTTGCTCCTATACTCATCGATGTGCACAGGGATCGTGTGGCCCACGTCCATAACTACCTGAAAGTGGAGAGACGATAGTGTTAGTGTGCGGGGATCGCTGGTCGGCGTGGACTCGGTGGGCCGAAGGGCCTGTTTCCGTGCTGTATCTATCTCTAAACTAAATCTGAGGAAAGACACCCAATCTGAGGAAAGACATTCTTGCCATAGAGGGAGTACAGAGAAGGTTCACCAGATTGATCCCTGGGATGGCAGGACTTTCATATGAAGAAAGACTGGATAGACTCGGCTTGTACTCGCTGGAATTTAGAAGACTGAGGGGGGATCTTATTGAAACATATAAAATTCTTAAGGGGTTGGACAGGCTAGATGCAGGAAGATTGTTCCCGATGTTGGGGAAGTCCAGAACAAGGGGTCACAGCTTAAGGATAAGGGGGAAGTCTTTTAGGACCGAGATGAGAACGTTTTTCTTCACACAGAGAGTGGTGAGTCTGTGGAATTCTCTGCCACAGAAGGTAGTTGAGGCCAGTTCATTGGCTATATTTAAGAGGGAGTTAGATGTGGCCCTTGTGGCTAAAGGGATCAGGGGGTATGGAGAGAAGGCAGGTACGGTATACTGAGTTGGATGATCAGCCATGATCATATTGAATGGCGGTGCGCACAGGCTCGAAGGGCCGAATGGCCTCCTCCTGCACCTATTTTCTATGTTTCTAAACTAAAATAGTGGTAAAGAAGGCGTATGGTTTGCTTGCCTTCATCGGTCAGGGCAGAGAATATGTCAGGGGGTTGGGTCAAGGCCACATTGGAGGGTATTGGGTGCAGTTCTGGTCGCCCCCCATTATAGGAAGGATGTGGAGGCTTTGGAGAGGTGGTTTACTGGAACGCTGCCCGGATTAGAGGGTTCCAGCTACAGGGAGAGGTCGCAGAGGAGGTTTAGAAGAAAGCTGCCTGGATTAGAGGGCCCCAGCTGCAGGGAGAGGTTGGAGAGATGGTTTAGCAGAACGCAGCCTGGATTAGAGGGCCCCAGCTACAGGGAGAGGTTGGAGAGATGGTTTACCGGAACGCAGCCTGGATTAGAGGGCCCCAGCTTCAGGGAGAGGTTGCAGAGGAGGTTTAGCAGAACGCAGCCTGGATTAGAGGGCCCCAGCTACAGGGAGAGGTTGGAGAGATGGTTTACCGGAACGCAGCCTGGATTAGAGGGCCCCAGCTTCAGGAGAGGTTGCAGAGGAGGTTTAGCAGAACGCAGCCTGGATTAGAGGGTTCCAACGAGCGAGAGAGGGTTGGGCAGACTTGGGTTGTTTTCTCTGGAGCGTCGGAGGTCGAGGTCGGAGGTGACCAAGTGGACCCGTTGGGCCCAAACCTCTCCTGCATTGGTGCAGCACCCTCTCCTCTCCCTCTCCCCTCCCCTCCCTCCCCCCTCCCCTCTACACACCCTCTCCCCTTCCCCTCTCCCCCCTTTCCCCTCCCCCACTCCATCCCCCTCAACCCCCCTTATCCTCCCTCCCTCCCCTCCTCCTCCCTCCCTCCACCTCCTCCTCCTCCCTCCCTCCCGATAGATCTAAACTTTAAAATGTGAATAAACTTAAAGAATATAACACCGATTTCAAATGAAACCTTCCATTAGCACCAAAGGGACGACGGTGAGCAAGGTGGGCCTAAAATTGTCTCGCTACCGTGTACCGTTTTAGGCTGTAGTTCAGGAACAAAACAAACAAACAGACAAACAAACGAGAGTTTTAGTATATAGATGAGAGGCCTAGATAGGGTAGACAGTCAGAACCTTCCCCCTCCCACCCCCCCCCCCCCCCCCCCCCCCTCCCAGGGTGGAAATGTAAAAAGACTAGAGGGCACAGTTTTAAGGAGAGAGGGGCAAAGTTTGAAGGGTGTAGGAATGAACTGCAGATGCTGGAAGATAAACCACAAAATGCTGGAGTAACTCAACGGGTCAGGAAGCATCTCTGGAGAGAAGGAATATTGGGTGACATATTGGGTTGGAACCCTGAACAGACTTCTGGGGTGTGTGTGTGTGTCTGTGTGTGTGTGTGTTTGCCAGTGTGTGTATCTATGTGTGTGTGTGGGTGTGAGGGTGTGTGTGAGGGTGTGTGTGTGGGAGGGTGTGTGTGTGTGTGGGGGTGGGTGTGTGTGTGGGGTGTGTGTATGTGGGTGCGTGTGTGTGTGTCAGTATGCATGTGTGTGTGTGTGGGAGTGTGTGTTTATCTATGTGTGTGTCAGTTTGCATGTGTGTGTGTGTGTGGGTGTGGGTGTCAGTATGCAGTGTGTGTGTGTGTGGGAGTGTGTGTGTGAGTGTGTCTGTGTGTGTGTGGGGAGTGTGTGGGTGTGTGTGTATCTATGTGTGTGTCAGTTTGCATGTGTGTGTGTGGGGGAGTGTGTGTGTGTGTGTCAGTATGCATATGTGTGTGTGGAGTGTATGAGTGTGTCTGTGTGTGTGTGTGTGTGTCAGTATGCGTGTCTGTGTGTCAGTATGCATGTCTGTGTGTGTGTGTGAGTGTGTCAGTATGCGTGTCTGTGTGGGTGTGTGTGTGTGTGTGTGTCAGTATGCGTGTCTGTGTGTGTGTGTGTGTGTCAGTATGCGTGTCTGTGTGTGTGTGTGTGTGTGTGTCAGTATGCGTGTCTGTGTGTGTGGGTGGGTGTGTGTGTGTGTGTGTGTCAGTATGCGTGTCTGTGGGTGTGTGTGTGTGTGTGTGTCAGTATGCGTGTCTGTGTGGGTGTGTGTGTGTCAGTATGCGTGTCTGTGTGTGTGTGTGTGTCAGTATGCGTGTCTGTGTGTGTGGGTGGGTGTGTGTGTGTGTGTGTGTCAGTATGCGTGTCTGTGTGGGTGTGTGTGTGTGTGTGTGTAAATGTCTGACAAACACCTTCCGATTGATTTAATCTGAGAATCTGTCCGACTTTGAGAAGTCTGGATTCTGCCCAACACTCACTCTGAAAATCAATAACCCTCCAGTCAGTCCTGTGCAATCTGTGAGAGGGCGGAGGGGAAGAGGAGGAGAGAGAGAGTGTGAGAGAAAGGGAGAGAGTGAGAGAAAGGGAGAGAGAGAGAGAGAGGGAGAGTGTGAGAGAAAGAGAGATAGAGAGAGAAAGAGAAAGAGTGTGTGTGAGAGAGAGAGAGTACAGAGTGTGTGAGAGAGAGGCAGAGAGAGAGAGTACAGTGCGTGTGTGTGAGAGAGAGAGAGAGAGAGAGAGTGTGAAAGGGAGAGAGAGGGAGGCAGAGAGAGACACAGCGAGAGAGAGAGAGAGGCAGAGAGAGAGAGAGAGAGAGAGAGGGAGGCAGAGAGAGAGAGAGAGAGAGAGAGAGAGAGAGAGGGAGGCAGAGAGAGAGATGAGAGAGTGAGTATCGAGTGAGTGTGAAAGGGAGAGAGAGAGAGAGAGAGAGAGAGGGAGGCAGAGAGAGAGAGAGAGAGAGAGAGAGAGAGGGAGGCAGAGAGAGAGAGAGAGAGAGAGAGAGAGAGAGAGGGAGGCAGAGAGAGAGAGAGAGAGAGAGAGAGAGTATAGAAATGCCTTTATTCTCATTGTACGAACAGTACAACAAAATTAAAAGTGCTACATCTGAAAGAGAGTGAGAGAGAGAGAGAGGGAGGGAGAGAGGCAGAGAGAGGCAGAGAGAGAGAGTCAGAGAGAGAGAGAGAGAGAGAGAGAGACGGAGAGAGTCAGCGAGAGAGAGAGAGAGAGACAGAGAGAGAAAGAGAGAGAGGGAGGGAGAGAGGCAGAGAGAGTCAGCAAGAGAGAGTCAGCGAGAGAGGCAGAGAGAGAGAGGTAGAGAGAGAGAGAGAGAGAGAGAGAGGCAGAGAGAGAGACAGAGAGAGAGAGAGAGAGAGAGAGAGAGGCAGATGCAGAGAGAGAGAGAGAGAGAGAGGCAGAGACAGAGAGAGTGAGAGAGAGAGTACAGTGTGAGTGTGAAAGGGAGAGAGAGAGAGGCAGTGAGAGAGAGGCAGAGAGAGGCGGAGGTTGGAGGCATGAGGCGGGAGTTTGATCCTCGTTGAATCTTCTGCCCGGGGGGTTGGAGATGGAGCAACAGTCCGGGTTGGGGACGTGCAACCTACAGTTTCTGACCCTCTCCGGGTCCAGCCTGTGCGATCCGGCTCGCCCGCAGGCGGGGGACGGCGTGGGTCCGGCGCCAGGGGCCCGGGACTACCGGGAGGAGGTGACGATGGGCGGGTACGCCGCCTTGGTCAACCCTGGCCCGGCCAGGGACAGGTACAGGGACCAGGGTCTCCTCGATGGCCATCTCAGGGAGCTCGGCGTGGACCAGCCAATGGTCAACCAGTGGACCGGCCCCTACGGCCTCTGCCCCGGACAACTGGGAGCCCAGAAGGCCCCTCTCATCTTCTCCAGTGGACCTCAGCAGATGTTCCTGCCCCAGGACCAGAGCCTGGTCTCCCGTCCGTCCCATCAGGACCACCAGGCCGTGGACCTTCTCCCCTCCCGCGGCTCCTATCCCAGTGGGTCCCAGACACAAGCCCCCACACAGTCGGCCGGGGAGATCAACACCAGGGACGTGGCCAGCAAGGTGATGGAGGAGCTGAAGAGGTACAGCATTCCACAGGCTGTCTTTGCCCACAGGGTCCTCAGCCGTTCACAGGGGACCCTCTCCGACCTCCTGAGGAACCCAAGCCTTGGACCAAGCTCAAGTCGGGAAGAGAGACCTTCAGGAGGATGTGGAACTGGTTGCAAGAGCCCGAGTGGCAGAGGATGTCCTACCTACGGCTGGCAGGTACGAACCCAATGGCAATAGACAACAGGTGCAGGAGGAGGCCATTCGGCCCTTCGAGCCTGTACGCACCGCCATTCAATGTGATCATGGCTGATCATTCTCAATCACAGTACCCCGTTCCTGCCTTCTCCCCTGACTCCGCTATCCTTAAGAGCTCTATCCAGCTCTCTCTTGAATGCATTCAGAGAATTGGCCTCCACTGCCTTCTGAGGCAGGAATTCCACAGATTCACAACTCTCTGACTGAAAAGGTTTTTCCTCATCTCAGTTCTAAATGGCCGACCCCTTATTCTCAAACTGTGTGTGGCCCCTTGTTCTGGACTCCCCCAACATTGGGAACATGTTTCCTGCCTCTAACGTGTCCAACCCCTTAATAATCTTATATGTTTCGATGTATCCTTCTAAATTCCAGTGTATACAAGCCTAGTCGCTCCAGTCTTTCAACATACGACAGTCCCGCCATTCCGGGAATGTCATGTTGGCCTTAGAGAAACATAGAAACATAGAAAATAGGTGCAGGAGGAGGCCATTCGGCCCTTCGAGCCTGTACGCACCGCCATTCAATATGATCATGGCTGATCATCCAACTCAGTATCCCGTACCTGCCTTCTCTCCATACCCCCTGATCCCTTTAGCCACAAGGGCCACATCTAACTCCCTCTTAAATATAGCCAATGAACTGGCCTCAACTACCTTCTGTGGCAGAGAATTCCACAGATTCACCACTCTCTGTGTGGAAAAAAAACGTTCTCATCTCGGTCCTAAAAGACTTCCCCCTTATCCTTAAACTGTGACCCCTTGTTCTGGACTTCCCCAACATCGGGAACAATCTTCCCGCATCTAGCCTGTCCAACCCCTTAAGAATTTTGTAAGTTTCTATAAGATTCCCCCCTCAATCTTCTAAATTCCAGCGAGTACAAGCCGAGTCTATCTAGTCTTTATAGGAGTAAAGAGGTCCTTCTGCAGTTGTACAGGGCCACATCTGGAGTACTGTGAACAGTTTTGGTCTCCAAATTTGAGGAAGGACATCCTTGCTATTGAGGCATTAACCCTTCACGAGGTTAATCCCCGGGATGGCGGGACTGTCGTACGAGGAAAGATTGAAAGACTGGCTTGTATTCACTGAGTTTAGAAGATGAGAGGGGGATCTTGTAGACGTATAAAATTATAAACGGACTGGACAAGCTAGATGCAGGAAAAATGTTCCCAATGTTGGGGGGAGTCCCAGAACCAGGGCCACACACACAGTCTAAGAATAAAGGGGAGGCCATTTAAAACTGAGGGTGAGAAGGAACTTTTCCACCCAAAGAGTTGTGAATTTGTGGAATTCGCTGCCTCAGAAGGCAGTGGAGGCCAATTCTCTGAATGCATTCAAGAGAGAGCTAGATAGAGCTCTTAAGGATAGCGGAGTCAGGGGGTATGGGGAGAAGGCAGGAATGGGGTACTGATTGAGAATGATCAGCCATGATCACATTGAATGGCGGCGCGTACAGGCTCGAAGGGCCGAATGGCCTCCTCCTGCACCTATTTTCTATGTTTCTATGTAACCTCACCTTCCAGGTGAGAGGTGATGGGAG